>NC_090752.1:99347743-99500087 GCF_036898095.1 Palaemon carinicauda | reverse complement strand
GTTTTTCCTAAGAAAGCAATGTTCTCCATTGTTTCCTAAGAAAGCAATGTTCTTCATTGTTCCTAAGAAAGCAATGTTCTTCATTGTTCCTAAGAAAGTAATGTTTCCATAGTTCCTAAAAAAAGCAATGTTCTCCATTGTTTGTAAGAAAGCAATGTTCTTCATTGTTCCTAAGAAAGCAATGTTCTCCATTGTTTGTAAGAAAGCAGTGTTCTTCATTGTTCCTGAGAAGCAATGTTTCCATAGTTCCTAAAAAAAGCAATGTTCTCCCATTGTTCCTAAGAAAGCAATCCTCTCCATTGATTCTGGAGAAAGCAATGTTCTTCATTGTTCCTAAAAAAGTAGTGTTCTCCATTGTTCCTAAGAAAGCAATGTTCTCCCATAGTTCCTAAGAAAGCAATGTTTCTCCATAGTTCCTAAGAAAGCAATGGTTCTCCATTGCTCCTAAGAAAGCAATGTTCTCCATTGTTCCTAAAAAAGCAATGTTCTCCATTGCTCCTAAGAAAGCAATGTTCTCCATTGTTCCTAAGAAAGCAATGTTCTCCATAGTTCTTAAAAAAGCAATGTCCCCCATTGTTTGTAAGAAAGCAATGTTCTCCATTGTTTGTAAGAAAGCAGTGTTCTTCATTGTTCCTAAGAAAGCAATGTTTCCATAGTTCCTAAGAAAGCAATGTTCTTCATTGTTTGTAAGAAAGCAATGTTCTCCATTGCTCCTAAGAAAGCAATGTTCTCCATTGCTCCTAAGAAAGCAATGTTCTCCATAGTTCCTAAGAAAGCAATATTCTTCATTGTTTGTAAGAAAGCAATGTTCTCCATTGTTCCTAAGAAAGCAATCTTCTCCATTGATTCTAAAAAAGAAATGTTCTCCATTGTTTGTAAGAAAGCAATGTTTCCATAGTTCCTAAGAAAGCAATGTTCTCCATTGTTTGTAAGAAAGCAATGTTTCCATAGTTCCTAAGAAAGCAATGTTCTCCATAGTTCCTAAAAAGCAATGTTCTCCATTGTTTGTAAGAAAGCAGTGTTCTTCATTGTTCCTAAGAAAGCAATCTTCTCCATTGATTCTAAAAAAGCAATGTTCTCCATTGTAAGAAAGCAATGTTCTCAATTGCTCCTAAAAAAGCAATGTTCTCCATTGTTCCTAAAAATGCAATGTTCTCCATTGTTTCTAAGAAAGCAATGTTCTCCATTGCTCCTAAGAACGCAGTGTTCTCCATTGTTCCTAAAAGAAAGCAATGTTCTCCAATGTTCCTAAGAAAGCAATGTTCTCCATTGTTCCTAAGAAAGCAATGTTCTTCATTGTTCCTAAGAAAGCAATGTTTCCATAGTTCCTAAGAAAGCAATTTTCTCCATTGATCCTAAGAAAGCAATGTTCTCCATAGTTTCTAAGAAAGCAATGTTCTCCATTGTTCCTAAGAAAGCAATCTTCTCCATTGATTCTAAGAAAGCAATGTTCTCCATTGTAAGAAAGCAATGTTCTCAATTGCTCCTAAAAAAGCAATGCTCTTCATTGTTCCTAAGAAAGCAATGTTTCCATAGTTCCTAAAAAAGCAAAGTTCTCCATAGTTCATAAAAAAACAATGTTCTCCATTGTTTGTAAGAAAGCAGTGTTCTTCATTGTTCCTAAGAAAGCAATGTTGTTCTTTGTTCCTAAGAAAGCAATGTTCTCCATAGTTCCTAAGAAAGCAATGTTCTCCCTAGTTCCTAAGAAAGCATTGCTCTTCATAGTTCCTAAAAAGCAATGTTCGAAAGCAATGTTTCCATAGTTCCTAAGAAAGCAATGTTTCCATAGTTCCTAAGAAAGCAATGTTCTCCATAGTTCCTAAGAAAGCAATGTTCATCATCGCAATCTTCATCACAAAGACTCCCTTCTTTGCTACCCAAAGCCTCTCCATCATCGCCGGAGATGGAGGACGACCTTTTCCAACTCCATTAATTCTTGAGGGCAACACACTCCTCCATCGCCTCTGCTACTCCTGCCCCTGCACATTGCCACAGGCTAATTCTCTCTTGCTCATTACCTACCACCCATGCACGCCTACCCTTCCCCTCCCCCCACCTTAACCTAGGAGGCAAGCCCCAGTACCCCTCCCACCAGGCTCCCAAACCCCCTAAACCCTAGCGGAGTCTGTGACACATTCCAGATCCATCGCACATCCTTTTGCCTCGACTGTTCTTCTCCCCGAACGCTGAAGAAGGCTGGGCGCGGGGGCGGGGTGGGTGGGTGGGGGGGGGGGGGCGTTCTTCTTTGGCGACGGATTTGATGTACACTCCTTTGTACAGTTGGCATCATTAATTCCAGTACACTTCATGGGAGGTTAAGTAGACGACAGTGTACCAGAATTAATGAAGCCAATTGTACATAGTCGATTCCTTGGCCTTATTGTGAATTAAATATTTAGACAGCTGTTTTATCTTAGGAGGTATAAATTTTTCCTGTTGGAGTCCTTGGGCTTATAGCATCCTGCTTTTCCAATAAGGGCTGTAGCTGAGCTAGTAAAAATAATAGATAAACGCATTATACGTATAAATGAAATCTCATGAGCATCTTTCTCCTTTATTTTACAAGCACTCTTTAGCTTCGTAGATTTAATTGTTCTTCCCTTCCAGTGCATATTTTATACCATATATTCATCATTTGATGTCTTGTATGTTTTTTACTATTGTTAACACTGTATATATATATATATATATATATATATATATATATATATATATATATATATATATATGTATATATATATATATATATATATATATATATTTATTTATATATATACACACATGTATGTATATATATATATATATATATATATATATATATACACATATATATTATATATATATATATATATATATATATATATATATATATATATATATATATATATATATATATATATATATATATATATACATATGCATGTATATATATATATATATATATATATATATATATATTTATATATATACACACATGTATATATATATATATATATATATATATATATATATATATATATATATATATATATTATATGGATATCTGTCATCATTACTTCTTTGATATGTTATTTAATTATATTGATTATTCTTGTAAAATAAAATAAAAAATTATTAATTGAAATGTCAATGTGTCTTAAAAACCACACGTATAGTCCTACAGAACTCTTTTCCCGTATTTAATCTTGAAAGAATCATATTTTGTTTTTGTGTGTTTATTGCATATTTTTTTTTTTTTTTTTAATTTCCCAGGCTTTTAATTTTTTCTATAATTATTTACTTTTTATCGTATATATTTTTGTTGCATTTTTAAATTACCTTTATGTATTCAGTATTTGCCTTTTAAAATTTCTACGTTAAAATTATTTACATTTTTGTTTGTTTGTATTAGTAAGTTACATGAATTTTGCTATTTTTTAATATTTTACCTTTTAGTTTTCAGTATTTGCCTTTTAAAATTTCTACGTTAAAATTATTTGCATTTTTGTTTGTTTGCTTGTGTTAGTATGTTATATGATTTTTTTTTCTTTTTTGTTACAAGCAGGAACTTTATATTTCAAATTAAGAAACATACATGTCAATATTTTTCATCTTTTGAATTTGAACACCTCCCAGAAAATTCCCTGACTACTATAAAATTGAATCGACTGAAACTGCACCTTCCCTCGGTATCTAAAATGAATTTTGCTATTTTTAATATTCTATTACAAGCAGGGACCTTATATTTCAAATTAAGAAACATACATGTCAATATTTTTCATCTTTTGAACTTGAACACCTCTCAGAAAATTCCCTGACTACTATAAAATTGAATTTTTTAATATTTTGTTACAAGCAGGGACTTTACATTTCAAATTAAGAAACATACATGTCAATATTTTTCATCTTTTGAACTTGAACCCTTCTCAGAAAATTCCCTGATTATAAAATTGAATCGACTGAGACTGCACCTTCCCTCTGTATCTAAAATGAATTTTGCTATTTTTTATTTTATTACAAGCAGGGACTTTATAATTCAAATCAAGAAACATACATGTCAATATTTTTCATCTTTTGAACTTGAACACCTCTCAGAAAATTCTCTGACAACTATAAAATTGAATCGACTGAGACTGCACCTTCCCTCGGTATCTAAAATGAATTTTGCTATTTTTTATTTTATTACAAGCAGGGACTTTATATTTCAAATTAAGAAACATACATGTCAATATTTCTCATCTTTTGAACTTGAACACCTATCAGAAAATTCCCTAACTACTATAAAATTGAATCGACTGAGACTGCACCTTCCCTCGGTATCTAAAATGAATTTTGCTATTTTTTATTTTATTACAAGCAGGGACTTTATATTTCAAATTAAGAAAAATACACGTCAATATTTTTCATCTTTTGAACTTGAACACCTATCAGAAAATTCCCTGACTACGATAAAATTGAATCGACTGAGACTGCACCTTCCCTCGGTATCTAAAATGAATTTTGCTATTTTTTTTTTATTTTATTACAAGCAGGGACTTTATATTTTAAATTAAGAAACATACATGTCAATATTTTTCATCTTTTGAACTTGAACCCCTCTCAGAAAATTCCCTGACTACTATAAAATTGAATCGTCTGAAACTGCACCTTCCCTCGGTATCTAAAATGAATTTTGCTATTTTTTATTTTATTACAAGCAGTGACTTTATATTTCAAATTAAGAAACATACATGTCAATATTTTTCATCTTTTGAACTTGAACACCTCTCAGAAAATTCCCTGACTACTATAAAATTGAATCGACTGAAACTGCACCTTCCCTCGTTATCTAAAAAGAATTTTGCTATTTTTTATTTTATTACAAGCAGGGACTTTATATTTCAAATTAAGAAACATACATGTCAATATTTTTCATCTTTTGAACTTGAACACCTCCCAGAAAATTCCCTGAATATAAAATTGAATCGACTGAAACTGCACCTTCCCTCGTTATCTAAAAAGAATTTTGCTATTTTTTATTTTATTACAAGCAGGGACTTTATATTTCAAATTAAGAAACATACATGTCAATATTTTTCATCTTTTGAACTTGAACCCTTCTCAGAAAATTCCCTGACTATAAAATTGAATTGACTGAAACTGCACCTTCCCTCGGTATCTAAAATGAATTTTGCTATTTTTTATTCTATTACAAGCAGGGACTTTATATTTCAAATTAAGAAACACACATGTCAATATTTTTCATCTTTTGAACTTGAACCCTTCTTAGAAAATTCCCTGACTACTATAAAATTGAATCGACTGAAACTGCACCTTCCCTCGGTATCTAAAATGAATTTTGCTATTTTTTTTATTTTATTACAAACAAGGACTTTATATTTCAAATTAAGAAACATACATGTCAATATACATATTTTTCATCTTTTGAACTTGAACCCTTCTCAGAAAATTCCCTGACTACTCTAAAATTGAATCGACTGAAACTGCACCTTCCCTCGGTATCTAAATCGATATCTCATTCCTCATTTTTTTTTTCTTTTTTGTTACAAGCAGGGACTTTATAATTCAAATCAAGAAACATACATATCAATATTTTTCATCTTTTGAACTTGAACACCTCTCAGAAAATTCCCTGACTATAAAATTGAATCGACTGAAACTGCACCTTCCCTCGGTATCTAAATCGATATATCATTCCTCATGACTCCTGTATAGCTGACGAGGCGGCGCTGACATTTTGTTGATGGCAAGCCTTGTTACCAGCTACTCCTCACCAGAGGGTTTAATTGCATGTTTTCTTGTCTTTCGCAGGTCCCGTGCAGCCTCCCAGGTTCATAGGTCAACAGGTCGCCACAGAGAGTTTAGTCAGCGAAGGCCACACGAAGATTTTGCAGTGCCAAGCGTTAGGTTTGTTGTTCATGTCTATGGTTTTCTTTTCATCTTTTCCTTAACTGGGATTAGATTTGTAGTTCTTGAATGTGTGTTTGAGACATGTGGGTAACTATGATTGTTTGTTTGGTCTTGAATGTGTGTGTGTGTGTGTGACATGTTGTGGGTAACTATGATTGTTTGTTTGTTCTTGAATGTGTGTGTGTGTGTGTGTGTGACATGTTCTGGGTAACTATGATTGTTTGTTTGTTCTTGAATGTGTGTGTGTGTGTGTGTGACATGTTCTGGGTAACTATGATTGTTTGTTTGTTCTTGAATGTGTGTGTGAGACATGTTGTGGGTAACTATGATTGTTTGTTTGTTCTTTTTGTGCTGTGTATACAATACAATTAATTATGATCAATCTAAATATTTGGATGTGATTCTGTTCAGATCATGGTATGAATGTACTTGCGATTTTCTTTTAATCTTTGCCATAACTGCGATTAGATTTGCAGTTCTTGAATGTGTGTTTGAGACATGTTGTGGGTAACTATGAGTGTTTGCTTGTTCATTTTGTGCTGTTTATACAATACAATTGATTATGATCAATCTAAACATTTGGGTGTGATTTTGTTTAGGTTCATGGTATGAATATAATTGCATCATCAGTTGAAAATTACCTTGACCGATAGATAATTACGAATTGAGAATTATTTATGTTTGTAAATATATGATAACACTTAAAAAAGTTTTTATTTTAAAGGTATCATCCGAAATGCCTTAGTTAAAGACAAAGTGTTTTTCATTTCTTTCATTGAAAAGGCCTTAATTTCCCCATAGCTAAGCTAGTGAAAGACTAAATGTGTAATAACCAGTAAAGATTCAGATCTTGATAAGAAAAATATTAAATGATCGACAGCCTCAGGTTATACATAGTTTAATCTATAAACGATCTTACAAAGTATCTGTCTCGGTAAACAGAGAGAGAGAGAGAGAGAGAGAGAGAGAGAGAGAGAGAGAGAGAGAGAGAGAGAGAGAGAGAGAGTTAGTTGATTCTCTGCCTGATTACCATAAATTTTTTGATTATTCATTTTTACAGTTTAATCTATAAACGACCTTACAAAGTATGTCTCGTTTACTTAAAAAAAAAAAAAAAAAAAAACGAAATATTCACAGCTTTTGGTTAGAGGTCGAAGTGGATCCTTCACTTGCTCATAATTAGCTTTCTTGAAAGAGATTGTCTTTGACAGCATCTGTATCGTAATGCCTTTGGTAATTCTTATCTACTTCCGTTGCCTACTCGGGCGAACTTCATCTCGTGTTTGTTTCTGCGTGCGTTGTTAAATGATATGGTATGATTGACAGTTTGCTGGGTGTTGGTCTGCGTTCTCTCTCTCTCTCTCTCTCTCTCTCTCTCTCTCTCTCTCTCTCTCTCTCTCTCTCTGTCTATGCTGGAGTAGATTGATATAATGCTTGATATAGACAAGAAGTCCTGTACATACATATATACTTATTGCTTGGCATAGATAAAAATCTTGCGGAGCATGAGAGAGAGAGAGAGAGAGAGAGAGAGAGAGAGAGAGAGAGAGAGAGAGAGAGAGAGAGCAAGCGTTAAAGCTTTGTTGAATGTCTCATATTTCAGGCTTTCATTTTCATTATACAATTTTCAAAAACTTTCTCATTGAGTTTCCAATTTGTATTGTATATAGTGAAATAACCTTCCTTTATCTTACGATAATATCTCGTTCTTACCCCTTTCAATTCCTTATCCAACATCCAATTCAATTTCAGTCTTATTTGTTAACATTAGAGGTAGCTCTTATTTTCGGATCATTCGTCGGTAGAAAGTCGAAAGCCAAAGAAAGCAAGGAAGACGGAGAGGGGGTCGATTTTATATCTTGTAAGATGGGTCATCATCATATCTTATCGGGCCAACGTTTTATCCACTGCAAAGCGGCCTGATTACATTCATAGAGATCCAAATATGTACAGATTCGCCCCTGTTCACACCCACGGTCCATTGTCAGTAGAACTTCAAAAGTTCAAAGTTGGAGCAAATGCTTTTTTGTTGACCAGGCGGACATGAGTCTTTTTATAGTTTATTTATGACATAATTGTTTTTGATGTTGTTAATAGTTTATATATGACATGTCTGTTTTGACGTTACTTATTTTAGAATGATTTATTGTTAATTTGTTCTCTTCGGTTATTTATTTCCTTATTTCCTTTCCTCACTGGGCTATTTTTCCCTATTGGAGCCCCTGGGCTTATAGCATCTTGCTTTTCCAATTAGGGTTGTAGCTTGGATAGTAATAATAATGGGATGCCCATATGGGCATTCAGCTGAGGATCGAGAATTCCTCCAGATGGGTAAACATACAAAAGAAAAAATCTAAAATATCGAAGTAGAGGGAGGAAAAAAATCATCTGTCACTATGGTAAAAGTTATTCCCCTATTTCTGGAATTTCCAAAAAACTTATGGAACTTGTTAAAAGATGAGAGGTAAAATTTTAATTTTTTACTCATTTGCTCTTACAATCATTTTAATTGACAGGGCGTCATTAGAACTTTCAACTCAGTGATAATTTCAAATTAGACTACGTTTTGGCAATTCATTTTGGAGAAAGTTTAGTTTTTTTGGTCTAAATTTGTTGATTTATTTTCAGGCTAAAGTTATTTTCCCCAAATTTACAGTTATTATTGTGGCTATATCTAAAAGAATGTCGGAACAAACTAGAACTAGAAACAAATGTTAACATAAGACACATGAGTGACAAACATAGGCTATCTTAACCAAGACCAAATAGTAAATTTGGTGAAAGGACTTTTAGCTACTGTGCGCCTAGACATTTTAATAAACTGCCAACTGAAATGAAGGACCTAAAGGGAGCAATTGAATTTAAGAAGAAACTAAAGACATTACTTTTCACAAGATCATATGATTTGGAAGATGCTACAATCAAAGAATTGTTTAAGTTATAATGAAAATGTTTCGTTAGATGATTGATATGGACCCGCCCGAGAAGCAGTTCACTCGACTTCAGTGGAGGGTTGGATTTAAACCCAAAACAAGTAAACAAGTATATAGCCTCACTGTGGTTTCTGCTTCACAGCTTCACAATACTACGGTCACCATTCAGGCCTGTCTTTCACACCAATTCCTCAACATGCATTTCTTTGTCTATTCTGTATAAAAGACACTATAGATATTTTTCTTTGTCTATTCTGTATAAAAGACACTATAGATATTTTTCTCTGTCTATTCTGTATAAAAGACACTATAGATATTTTTCTCAGTCTATTCTGTATAAAAGACACTATAGATATTTTTCTCTGTCTGTTCTGTATAAAAGACACTATAGATATTTTTCTCTGTCTATTCTGTATAAAAGACACTAGATATTTTTCTCTGTCTATTCTGTATAAAAGACACTATAGATATTTTTCTCTGTCTATTCCGTATAAAAGACACTATAGATATTTTTCTCTGTCTATTCCGTATAAAAGACACTTTAGATATTTTTCTCTGTCTATTCCGCATAAAAGACACTATAGATATTTTTCTCTGTCTATTCCGCATAAAAGACACTATAGATATTTTTCTCTTATCTATTCTGTATAAAAGACACTATAGATATTTTTCTCTGTCTTTTCCGCATAAAAGACACTATAGATATTTTTCTCTGTCTATTCCGCATAAAAGACACTATAGATATTTTTCTCTGTCTTTTCCGCATAAAAGACACTATAGATATTTTTCTCTGTCTATTCCGCATAAAAGACACTATAGATATTTTTCTCTGTCTATTCTGCATAAAAGACACTATAGATATTTTTCTCTGTCTATTCCGCATAAAAGACACTATAGATATTTTTCTCTGTCTATTCTGTATAAAAGACACTATAGATATTTTTCTCTGTCTATTCTGTATAAAAGACACTATAGATATTTTTCTCTGTCTATTCTGTATTAAAGAAACTATAGATATTTTTCTCTGTCTATTCTGTATTAAAGACACTATAGATATTTTTCTCTGTCTATTCTGTATAAAAGACACTATAGATATTTTTCTCTGTCTATTCCGCATAAAAGACACTATAGATATTTTTCTCTGTCTTTTCCGCATAAAAGACACTATAGATATTTTTCTCTGTCTATTCTGTATAAAAGACACTATAAATATTTTTATCTGTCTATTCTGTATAAAAGACACTATAGATATTTTTCTCTGTCTATTCTGTATTAAAGACACTATAGATATTTTTCTCTGTCTATTCTGTATAAAAGAAACTATAGATATTTTTTTCTGTCTATTCTTATAAAAGACACTATAGATATTTTTCTCTGTCTATTCTGTATAAAAGAAACTATAGATATTTTTTTCTGTCTATTCTTATAAAAGACACTATAGATATTTTTCTCTGTCTATTCTGTATAAAAGACACTATAAATATTTTTCTCTGTCTATTCTGAATAAAAGACACTATAGATATTTTTCTCTGTCTATTCTGAATAAAAGACACTATAGATATTTTTCTGTCTATTCTGTATAAAAGACACTATAGATATTTTTCTCTGTCTATTCTGTATAAAAGACACTATAGATATATTTCTCTGTCAATTCTGTATAAAAGACACTATAGATATTTTTCTCTGTCTATTCTGTATAAAAGACACTATAGATATTTTTCTCTGTCTATTCTTATGAAAGACACTATAGATATTTTTCTCTGTCTATTCTGTATAAAAGACACTATAGATATTTTTCTCCGTCTATTCTGTATAAAAGACACTATAGATATTTTTCTCCGTCTATTCTGTATAAAAGACACTATAGATATTTTTCTCTGTCTATTCTGTATAAAAGACACTATAGATATTTTTCTCTGTCTATTCTGTATAAAAGACACTATAGATATTTTTCTCTGTCTATTCTGTATTAAAGACTCTATAGATATTCTTCTCTGTCTATTCTGTATAAAAGACACTATAGATATTTTTCTCTTATCTATTCTGTATAAAAGACACTATAGATATTTTCCTCTGTCTATTCTGTATAAAAGACACTATAGATATTCTTCTTTGTCTATCCCGTATAAAAGACACTATAGATATTTTTCTCTGTCTATTCTGTATAAAAGGCACTATAGATATTTTTCTCTGTCTATTCTGCATAAAAGACACTAGATATTTTTCTCTGTCTATTCTTATAAAAGACACCATAGATATTTTTCTCTGTCTATTCTGTATAAAAGACACTATAGATATTTTTCTCTGTCTATTCTGTATAAAAGACACTATAGATATATAAGTAACCATATGAATATCCCCCCCTACAGGTTATCCCCAACCACAATACAAGTGATATATAAGTAACCATATGAATATTTCCCCCTACAGGTTATCCCCAACCAGAATACAGTGATATATAAGTAATCATATGAATATTTCCCCCTACAGGTTATCCCCAACCAGAATACAGGTGATATATAAGTAATTATATGATTATTTCCCCCTACAGGTTATCCCCAACCGGAATACAGGTGGCAACGTGACGGCGAATTACTGGGAGAGTTTTCGGGGGAACATTTTTACAAAATTTCATCTGTCACAAGAGAAGATGCTGGAGATTACCGCTGTGTGGCGCTCAACTCGGCCGGGGCCATATTTTCGGCTAAAATCACCGTCTCTGTCGCGTGTAAGTGGATTTTTAAGGGACATTCCTGTTCTCATGAATTCTTGTAGGTTTCACTTCTTTGCCTATTAGATCGAGTGGAAGGTTTCTGTAGGTTTCTGTAGATGTTTTCGGTGTTATTCAAGATATGTAAAGTATGTGAGGGAAATATTTGCAAGTTATCGAATCGCTGTTGTTTAAGATAAGGTAATATTTGGAGTTATTTTTTTAACTGAGTAAGGTATCAAATCGCTGTCATTTAAAATAGGGTAATATTTGGAGCAATTTATTAACAAAGCAAGTTATGGAATCGCTGTTGTTTAAGATAAGGTAATATTTGGAGCATTTTTTTTTTAACAAAGCAAGTCATGGAATCGCTGTTATTTAAGATAAGGTAATATTTGGAACATTTTTTTAACAAAGCAAGTTATCGAATCACTGTTGTTTAAGATAAGGTAATATTTTAGGTAATTTTTTTTACCAAAAGTTATCGAATCGCTGTTATTTAAGATAAGGTAATATTTGGAGTAATTTCTTAACAAAAGTTATCGAATCGCTGTTGTTTAAGATAATGTAATATTTGGAGTAATTTTTTTTAACAAAGCAAGTTATCGAATCACTGTTGTTTAAGATAAGGTAATATTTTGGGTAATTTTTTTTACCAAAAGTTATCGAATCGCTGTTATTTAAGATAAGGTAATATTTGGAGTAATTTCTTAACAAAAGTTATCGAATCGCTGTTGTTTAAGATAATGTAATATTTGGAGTAATTTTTTTTAACAAAGCAAGTTATCGAATCACTGTTGTTTAAGATAAGGTAATATTTTGGGTAATTTTTTTTACCAAAAGTTATCGAATCGCTGTTATTTAAGATAAGGTAATATTTGGAGTAATTTCTTAACAAAAGTTATCGAATCGCTGTTGTTTAAGATAATGTAATATTTGGAGTAATTTTTTTTTAACAAAGCAAGTTATCGAATCACTGTTGTTTAAGATAAGGTAATATTTTGGGTAATTTTTTTTACCAAAAGTTATCGAATCGCTGTTATTTAAGATAAGGTAATATTTGGAGTAATTTCTTAACAAAAGTTATCGAATCGCTGTTGTTTAAGATAATGTAATATTTGGAGTAATTTTTTTTAACAAAGCAAGTTATCGAATCACTGTTGTTTAAGATAAGGTAATATTTTGGGTAATTTTTTTACCAAAAGTTATCGAATCGCTGTTATTTAAGATAAGGTAATATTTGGAGTAATTTCTTAACAAAAGTTATCGAATCGCTGTTGTTTAAGATAATGTAATATTTGGAGTAATTTTTTTTTAACAAAGCAAGTTATCGAATCACTGTTGTTTAAGATAAGGTAATATTTTGGGTAATTTTTTTTACCAAAAGTTATCGAATCGCTGTTATTTAAGATAAGGTAATATTTGGAGTAATTTCTTAACAAAAGTTATCGAATCGCTGTTGTTTAAGATAATGTAATATTTGGAGTAATTTTTTTTAACAAAGCAAGTTATCGAATCACTGTTGTTTAAGATAAGGTAATATTTTGGGTAATTTTTTTTACCAAAAGTTATCGAATCGCTGTTATTTAAGATAAGGTAATATTTGGAGTAATTTCTTAACAAAAGTTATCGAATTGCTGTTGTTTAAGATAATGTAATATTTGGAGTAATTTTTTTTAACAAAGCAAGTTATCGAATCACTGTTGTTTAAGATAAGGTAATATTTTGGGTAATTTTTTTTACCAAAAGTTATCGAATCGCTGTTATTTAAGATAAGGTAATATTTGGAGTAATTTCTTAACAAAAGTTATCGAATCGCTGTTGTTTAAGATAATGTAATATTTGGAGTAATTTTTTTTAACAAAGCAAGTTATCGAATCACTGTTGTTTAAGATAAGGTAATATTTTGGGTAATTTTTTTTACCAAAAGTTATCGAATCGCTGTTATTTAAGATAAGGTAATATTTGGAGTAATTTCTTAACAAAAGTTATCGAATCGCTGTTGTTTAAGATAAGGTAATATTTGGAGCAATTTATTAACAAAGCAAGTTATCGAGTCTCTGTTGTTTAAGATAAGATAATATTTGGAGTATTTTTTTAGCAAAGCAAGTTATCGAATCGCTGTTTAAAGTAATATTTGGAGTATTTTTTTTTTTTTTAACAGAGCAAGTTATCAGGTCGCTGTTGTTTAAGATAAGGTAATATTTGGAGTAATTCTTTTTAACAAAGCAAGTTATCGAATCGCTGTTATTTAAGGTAAGGTAATATTTGGAGTAATTTTTTAACAAAGCAAGTTATTAAATTGCTGTTGTTTAAGATAAGGTAATATTTTGGAGCAATTTATTAACAAAGCAAGTTATCGAATCGTTGTTGTTGAAGATAAGGCAATATTTGGAGTAATTTTTTTAATAAAGCAAGTTATCGAATCGCTGTTGTTTAAGATAAGGTAATATTTGGAGTTATTTTTTTAACTGAGTAAGTTATCAAATCGCTGTTGTTTAAGATAAGGTAATATTTTGGAGCAATTTATTAACAAAGCAAGTTATAGAATCGGTGTTATTTAAGATAAGGTAATATTTGGAGCAATATTTTTTTTTAATAATGCAAGTTATCGAATCGCTATTATTGAAGATAAGGTAATATTTGGAGTTTTTTTTTTTTAATGCAAGTTATCGAATCGCTATTATTGAAGATAAGGTAATATTTGGAGTTTTTTTTTTTTAATGCAAGTTATCGAATCGCTATTATTGAAGATAAGGTAATATTTGGAGTATTTTTTTTTTTAACAGAGCAAGTAATCAAATTGCTGTTGTTTAAGATAAGATAATATTTGGAGTATTTTTTAGCAAACAGCTGTATGGAGTATTAAATTTTCTACTTTTTCTGTGAGACGCATAATAAAAGTCTTGAATTTATACAACACCTAGATTGAAAGCTGATAAGCATTATCCTTCCAAGGAGGAATTTCTTTCTCGATGTTACCATGTAAAACAAAGTTAACCAATAACCTTTTAATTGAATATTATGATTTAAATGCACTATTTTGCAGCAAATATTTTCATGTTGAACAGACCGATGTATCATTTTATAGTTTATATATGTAATATCTATATCAATGTTTTTACTTTTCTTAAAGTGTTTTATTTTAGTTTCCATAAGTTATCCTGTAGTTTGTTTATTTCCGTATATCCTTTCCTCACTGGGCTATTTTTCCCTGTTGGAGCTCTTGGGCTTATAGCATCCAGCTTATCCAACTAGGGTTGTAGCTTGGCTAGTAATGATAGTAATAATAATAATAATAATAATAATAATAATAATAATAATAATAATGATGATAAAAATTATTATTATAATAATAATAATAATAAAAATAGTAATAATAATAATAATAATAATAATAATAATAATAATAATCATTATTATTATTATTATTATTAATATTATTATTATTATTATTATTATTATTATTATTATTATTAATATTAATATTATTAATATTATTATTATAATAGGAAGCTATGTTACTCAACCGACAGTACCCCCCAACAAATAGGATACTTGTTAAGCTATTTCACTATAATTTCATCCTTCAGATATGACTGGATATAACGCCACAGAAGGCACAAACGTCACAGCCACGGCTGGCAGCGCAGCGGTGTTGTCCCTTCCTCCAGTCAACTCGTACCCTCCTCCGTCTGTGACCTGGCAGGCGGATGATGGGTCACTACTCTATGGCATCAAATATGCAACGGCCAACGACGACTCCTCGCTTATCATCTTGTCAACCGAACGCACAGACATGAAGACTTACAGGTTAGAATGCTATTAAGGTTTTTTGTGTTGACCAGGCTGACATGAGTCTTTTTAATAATCTTGTCAACCGAACGCACAGACATGAAGACTTACAGGTTAGAATGCTGTTAATGTTTTTATGCTGACCAGGCTGACATGAGTCTTTTTAATAATCTTGTCAACCGAACGCACGGACATGAAGACTTACAGGTTAGGGTGCTATTAATGTTTTTTTATGTTGACCAGGCTGACATGAGTCTTTTTATAGTTTATATATGACACATCTGTTTTTGACGTTGTTAATAGTTTATATATGACATATCTGTTTTGACGTTGTTACTGTTTTTAGAATGATTTATTGTTAATTTGTTCAAATCATTTATTTATTTCCTTGTTTCCTTTCCTCACTGGGCTATTTTTCCCTATTGAAGCCTTTGGGCTTATAGCATCTTGCTTTTCCAACTAGGGGTGTAGCTTGGCTGATAGTAATAATAATAATAATAATAATAATAATAATAATAATAATAATAATAATAATAATATACGTTTTGATTAATTTTGAGCGAAGAATGTTATTTTGTATAGCCTGTTGGATAAGCTTCAAGATTTGTCTGGATAATTTATGTGGTTAATTATCCAGTTTCACTAAGCCTTTAGGATTCAGTTACCAAAAAAAAAAAAAATACTTAGTAAATCAATACTTTGTTGTTGGACTACTTTTTGAATAATAGCAAACAATTTGGGTAGATTTTATTTTTGTTTCACTCATTTTTCTTTTGCTTGTTCTCAAGTAATTTGAATCTCTCTCTCTCTCTCTCTCTCTCTCTCTCTCTCTCTCTCTCTCTCTCTCTCTCTCTCTCTCTCTCTCTCTCTGTTCCGATAAATGTTTTGTAGCTAAGATGATAATGTTGGTGATTTCACAGGATCAAAATATTTTAGTACGGAAGTAGAACGCTTCCAATTTATCAATAATTTTCCAGGCAAGAAGCATCACATTTTCTGGTCATTTGAACTTGCACTTGTGCATAACTTATACTATATACAGTCCATCCTTATCAGTAGAACTTTAGTATGGAAATAAACGGGAAAAAGTCAAGAAATTTTGGTTTTCCTCGATGCATTTGAGATCTACATGTTCCTTTTTAAGTCAAATTTGTTGTTATTTAATGTTCCCATATAAATGTTTAGCATATATTATTTATACTGGTTTGAGATATCTTTCTTCTATCTACCATGATATCAAATCTTTCACTACGCTCATTATCAGATATTTATTTTTACTCTATTCATGAAATTTGGACTCATTCCTCAGTGCTCGCATCACCAACACACAATTAGGAGTAGAGGAAATTAGTGGAGACATCAGGTTAATAGTAGAGGGCGATGAATCAGCTCCCGAAGAGGAGTTGGCACCAACTATGATTGTCCCGCCAGTCAACACGACAATTGTTAAGGAATCGAGCATTGCACATTTGCAGTGCATAGCAAATGCAAGGTTAGTACCTAATGTTATACTTCTTGATTGATATTTGTGGGTTATGAATATGTGTATAGGTTTGTATGGTCAATTCAATATGTATGACATACTTTATGGTTATAATTTAAAGGTGGTATCCAAAATTAACTTTATATTTATTTTTTGAGGTGTCAAAAGAATTAGAAGCATAATTTATACTTATTAATATCTTGAAAACTTTATTTTTCTTCAAATTTATCGTGTGCATATAAGCAGAATGATAGACAGATAGATGTTTAGCTTTATCTATTCTTTAGCACTGATGTTCTTTACATGGAGAATAAGTCATGGCAAGTCAGTATGATTACACTATATTTTAGCAGGAGGAAATTGTAATTGAAACTCAAGACTCATGACTTTGCAGTGGACTTGTAGTCTCCCCCAAACACCCATCCCTAGCTTAGAAGAACAATGAGGTTGCATTCACTAATAATCGGCGTCCTAGAGGGCGCTCGTGTTAGGTGTTGGTGGCGTGGTCCAAGTGTGGTTTCTAGGGCCTCTGTTACGGCCCTTCCCTTTGATGAAGGAATTATCTAAATGGAAGACAGCCTGTGAATAGTGGTTTTCACACGCCCCTGCTGTATACACGACACCCACAAGGTGCTCGCGCGAGGGTAGTAACCTCTGCATTCCATGCTTTTATCTTTCTCTGATATATTTGGAAGATTTATATCAGAAAAGTGTAAAGAAGGACGTTTTTACCGGCCGTCACAGGTCTCTCCCCAGAAATAGATTTTTCCTTCGTCAAAATCCCTTAAGTGGATCTACGGGTTTGTGAATATAAATACTTAATTAAATATCTATTCATAATGTTACTGTTTTTTTCTTAGGCCACTGTATCAACTAGAGACTCTATGGTTCAAAGATGATGTCCCAATTGAGCTATCGGGAGTTGTGTTCTCCTTAAATGGCCTCTGGAATCGTACCCTAAGTCTCCTTCAAGCAGAGCTCAGTTATGCAGGAGTTTATAAATGCCAAGTGCGACTAAAAACAAGTATTGATGACCCTATTGTTGCAATAGCTCATGTATCTGTTATTGGTGAGTTTTAATTTCATTCAAGTGATTAATAATTTTATGTTTTGAGTAATCATATTTATTGTATGGTTATGAAGCAGTCAGCATCTTATGTCAGTTGTTCAACCATATTAAAGGCCATGTAATTATAAATCTTAGTTGCCTCTATACAACTATTCATTTTTTTGGAAATTTATTACTTTGTTGATAAGATTGTTTAGTATGAGTGGTATATTCTACTGTAATTAGCAGATTGTTAGTTTCATTGTATATATAATACCATTAATTCTACACGAAAAAATTTTTTGCTGCTTTTTTTAAAAATTCATCTCGTTCACAGACCGGCCCAGGCTATCACGACAACTACCTCCGGAGACCTTTGCAGACTTGGGCAAAACTCTGATGATACCATGCTCTGTCACAGGAACCCCTGAACCCTATGTGACATGGCACAGAGATGCTGCAAATATAGTTACTTTAGAGGACAACAGGTAAGCACACCACAGCATATTGAGAATAACAAGGGAAACTGGATGGTAAATATGTTTAGTTTACTAATGGTTGATTATGTTAATGGCATTTTTGGTTGATGATAAGGTGACTCATATATACTTCTGTATCAGCTTTTCTCAGTTATTTTATATTGAACAAATGTTGCATAGTGGCATAGAGGTAGGAAGAGCAATAAGAAATTTTGTAATGCTCTGCAGATAAAGTAACTGAACACATCTAGGATAGTAAATGTCTCTGGTAATCCTTTCTTGATGAAAGTTATATTGTGTATACAGAAGAAGATCTAGGATAATAAATGTCTTTGGTAGACCTTGCTTGATGAAAATCATATTGTGTATACAGAAGAAGATATCATTATTTACTGTACTGCATTGGAAAAAGAGAGTAGAAGCAAGTTTTAAATGTATCTTGATGATAGTAGATGCATTAGGAATTTTATCCTTCTTTAGAATAAGTAATCCAGTGCATGTTTCTGAAAAAAAAGTGATTATAGGAATTGGTTTGTTGAAAAAAAATAGAGCATGGTACTATAGCCATTGCTCCATGAAGGAATGTGAAGTAATCAAAACATCCAAATATAACTTTGATTTCTAACTTTTGATAACCAATTATTAGTGCTCTCTCTCTCTCTCTCTCTCTCTCTCTCTCTCTCTCTCTCTCTCTCTCTCTCTCTCTCTCTCTCTCTCTCCTCAGGTTAAAAGATCCCTTGTTTGTGGATTACTAACTAAGTTGTTTGTTGAATAGTAATTTTGGTTTGCCTTTCAGGTATCGGGTGCTTCTGAATGGTTCTCTGGCGATTTCTTCTGTTCAAGTAAATGACACTGGTATGTTTCAATGCCTAGCTTCCAATGTTGCCGGTGAGACGTCGTCCTATACATGGTTGAAAGTAAAAAGTGAGTACCCTGTTAGTTTATTTTACTTAAGGGTCATCGGTGTTATATTCTTTGGGAATTTCTTTACAATAGATTGTACTGTACTTAGATTGAATAGGTAATAGTCAGCTGACTATATCACAAATAAGCGATTTTGACGAAGGAAAAATCTATTTCTGGGCGAGGGACCTGTGTCGCTCCGTGAAATGCTCTTTAAAGCACCATTTCTAAGGTATAAATAATGCTAAATATACCAGAGAAAAAAGTTGCATGGAATGCTAGGAATATATCCAGCTTGCTCACCCCTAAAGGGTGTCGGTATTAAAACTGGGGCGAGTGATACCACTACCAGAGGTCCCTTTCCAATTAGACTTCTCCTTCCTCAACATCCCCCGTTACTACGAGGTGTCGTTCTTTACAGCTACTGCCCCCCCCCCCCTTCCACTACCACTACCTATCTTTCTCCCATGTATCCATACATTACTAAGGAATGTTTTCAGTAGTCATGTACAGTACTAGAAGTGTTCATTTTAGAAAATATTCATCATCAAAGAAGTAAGCATGTATTTTACCAAAATCTCACATATGTTATGCATTACAGCCTCTGCTCCTGTGATGGACGTATCTCCAGAGAATCGCACTGTGTTAGATGGGCAAGATGCAACCATATCTTGTCGAGCTGGCGGAGCACCTCACCCCAATGTTACTTGGATGTTTGGTGGTAGGTTTGGTATAAATTGATGTGCTTTCCTCTAAGTACTGTTGCTGTTATTACAACTATCTCATTATCTCTTTCACCCCCCAAAGGACGTACCGGACATGGTAATTACAGGTTTTTATATATTTTTGATAATTTTAAGAGAAACTTCAGACATTTTCCAAATGAATAAGACCAACCTGACCTCTCTAGGACAAAAATTAAGCCTGTTAGAGCAATTTAAAAAAAATTATATATAGCAAAATGTGCTCGAAATTTAACCTTATGGTAGGGGTAAAAGGGTTACATTATACAGTATCAGTTTTCTTTATTTATTAACCCTTTTACCCCCAGGCTATCTGGAACTTTGCAACCCTTAACCCTCAGGCGTTTTTTTTTTAAGCACATTTTGCAATATATATTTTTTTAGTTGCTCTAAAAGCCTTAATTTTCATTATAGAGAGGTCAGGTTGGTCTCATTCTTTTGGAAAATGCCTGAAGTTTCTCATAAAGTTATCAAAAATTTGCAAAAAAAAATGTAAATAGCAATTTTTTGCAAGGACGTACCAGTACGTCCATGGGGTTAAAGGGATGAGTTTTGTAAAACGTACCAGTACGTACATTGGGGGTAAAAGGGTTAACTAAATGAATATAGTGTTTAATATATTATTATCATTGTTATCATTATTATGTGTAATACATTGCATAGATAAATCTCCTAAATTGAATCATCATAAATCCCATTGTAATGTCTTTGACCAAAAATTTTATGGAATTACTTGTAGCTGTTGGATACCATGAATGAATTTTTCTCTGCTATCAAAAGCCCAGAGACCCAAAGTATTTGAAATGTTGGGCTGCTGATTTATGTTATTGTTACAAGATTATTAAGTCACATTTGTTGATAATTAGAACTCACTGAAAGTATTTGTTCTGAAATGAGACATAAAATAGTAGATAGGTAATGTTAAGGAATCTGGACAGCCATGTTAGTTTTGTCCTGTGAAAATAGATGAAAAGCTTAGTAATAAATTGCAACCAACATTAAGGCATTTGATGAAAAGCACCTTCCACAATGAACCTTTGAGAGCCCTAAAAATTTTAAAGTGTTTGTGTTAAGAAAATTAAACCTTTTCCTTTTATCTTATTTTTTTTTCTTCTTCTTTTTATTAATATCTTTTCCATTGAAACAGTACTGTACATACAGTATGCAATTAGACAGTATATGGTAACCGTCCATAAATAGTTTTCTTAAGCCGTGGTAGTAGTGATATGATTTGGATGGTAGATATTGAGTAAAAATAGTTATTAACATAGAGCTTCTCTTTTTTTTCAGATAATGTGGAATTAGTTGAAAATAATCATTATCAGATACTCGCTTCCGGAGATTTGCTGATTGCTGGTGTTAACAGTAATGATGAAGGGAAGTACACTTGTGTGAGATCTAATGAAGCTGGCACTGTGTCTGAAAGTGCTTGGCTGACTATTCTAGGTAAGCCCTAACTGGAAGTCTATTGATATACTAGCAAATTCTGCCCATCCTTATTTTAGAATGACTGTTGCAAGATGTTGTTTTGATCGTACGCTTAAGATATCCTCGTTTAATTAAGTTTGACTTCTTGTATAGGCATATATTATGATGTATGTTTTGTTAGTGCATTAGTTGTATTAAAGAAAAATTAGATTATAAAGTACTGTAGTTAGTAAGTTCTTTGTAGCTTGTGGTTTGTAATCTCAAGTAAACTTACTTCTAATATTCAAAAGAAGTGATTATATTTATTTATTTTTTTTTTTTTTGTAATGTTAATACTGTACTAAAGTTTGCATTTTGGAAAATGTTATAGGATTAATGTGAATTTTAGTGAAGAGAATGTGTATAAACTATATTAATTATACTGGAGGCAAAATGTATAGATAACCTTTAGGAATGAGAGACTGTCGTATAAACAGAAGCAAACTTTTAGAAGTACAGTGTACGGGAAATAGATAGTTAAAGAAAAGAGTATAATGTTATTCCAAATTAGAATACTGTACCATATTCATTGCTCATATGAAGTTTACATCTAGGTTTCTGCAGTACAGTAGTAAGTATACAGGGATGAAGTTAGAAGTAGGTTGCAATTTCAGGCTTTGATTAAAGTCATATTTTTGTTTGAGCCGTATCTTCTTATTTTGAACAAATATTAACGAAAGTACTGTAACAGTACAGTATACTTTTTAGTGAAGTTTATAATTTCTTCTTGGAAAATAATAGGGTAATTCTGAAAATCAGTGTTTTAGACATCTCAGAATCAATGAAATATTTTGTTAGTATTATTACATAACAGGGGTTTTTTGTTGAGAAAATTATGAATAGAAATGTATATTTAAGGACTATTCAGATATGCGAGAAGAGAAAATTCATTGTATTTTGATACATTTTTCTTTCCTTGATTATTTATTTATTTCTTCTTTGATTAGTATTTCAGATTCATGCACTTGAACACATAAAGTTCACTTAGTATAAGATAGCAACACATTTTTTTCGTTGTATAAAGAGTGTGTGTTATTGGCATAATAGACAAATTGATAGACTTTTTGTCTAAGAATTTGTTTACAGGTTTTTTATGAGAAAATGGAGGTTTTATCATATTGAACAGTGCATGGTAGTTTTTATCAAATTTGTTGTGTGACATATTTCCTTAGAACTGGCAATATGATGTTAATTTAATGTACAGTAGGTCTCTTTTAAGCAATGAAATTTCTTATATATGAAAACATTGTTCCTTGAGACTTGGTTATTCAAACATATAATTTAAGGTTTTGAAGATGGTAATTAAGTTTTTGACATTTCTTGAATAGAAAATTCACAATTTGGCCTGTGCTTTGATCGCATACCACCTAGAAAAACGAGGCGGCGTCTACGTATGACCCCTTATAATATCTGTTGGGTCAGCAACCTTATTCTCAGAAACAAAATTTACTCATATATGCATTTTATACCGTCAATACTTATTCCATAACTAGTACACACGACCTGTCATAAATGACGGCTATATATTTAGATAGATATGCACACATCCTCTCACCAGGGTAGGATATGACCACTCCCTCTCCCCGTACCCGAGGGACGGGGAGAGCTGAGCATGATTGGGAAGAAATATATATATTTATATGTATAGCCAGACACTTGCTCTTTATTATGTAGGTAAGATTAGACCAAACCTTTAATATTTGGCTCAACTTCTGTACTCTCATAATGCTTGATCATTCTCAATATTGTGTATTTTTCATATTGTAATTTCTGTATTGTATCCAAGTTTACTTATAAGAACGTAACTGTTCTTAATTTTAGAGTTTTTCTTACATTTGGAAATACGAGAAACCTATGAAAAAACGATTTGAATTATATTCGACTTTTTGTCTTAATTAACAAGACGTACGATTAATAGGTTGTGGTATTTATTGTTTTGAGCAGCTAATCCCACCATTACGTGCTTGTCTTGGCTTTACTATTCTCTTGGTTTGGTGGTGGTTTGTCTTCAATGTTTCCCAGGTGATGGAAAGTACAAAAAGGAACTAGCCTTACTTTTAGATTCAGAAAAAAATTACCAAAATATTTGCATATACATTAATTACTCCATAGACATTTATAAAAGTAACATTTGAAAATTTTGAATATTTAAGTATGGTAAAGTTATCTTTGCATGAGAAATTTTATTACTATATTTGATTTTCTTGTAAGAGTTGTACTTGCTGTTCATTTTCCAATCTAGTACTGTATTTTGCAAGTTATCTGCTTTATATTTATTAGACTTGGTAGGGTTGCTATTTTGTAAGCTCACTGGGATATTAACACCATTCTTTGTTTATATTTCAGGTCCCTTGCAATGTGACTGGTCAGATCTTTTTAAAATTTAAATTGATATAAAATTTATCTTTTACTATGAAATATTTTCAAACTTATTTTTTCTCAAAATTACAGTTAAGGAACTCAATTATTTGACTGAAAGGTCTGAGCTTTGCATTTAAGTAGTTAAAGTTATTGGTCAGCTTCAAGTTTTTCCGAGTAGTGTAGTTCTTGGTATTATGGTCTACCTTTATCTTGAATTTTTTAAGAAATGCACCTATGTAGTTATTTTCTCTGTCTCAAATTAGCTCTGCAATTGTTGATTGAACCATTAGTAAAAAAAAACTGTTAATGAGAGATTTGATTAAAAGAAAACAAATAGTTTGCAACGCTTTTTCAGTGGAGTGTCCAGATGTCAAGCAATATATATGAAAAGTAAAAACTCAAAGAGAAACAGATCCATGAATATATAAACAAATCTAAGTGTTAGAAACAACTGGTTATTTTTCAAATACACATAATATTAGTGTTATCTAAATGATGACATAGCAATATTCAGAAGGCAAAGCTGATTTTTAGGGTGTGAAAATATTACCGAAGGAATGAAATTAGTTCAAAGTCGTAGATAAAATGTCATTATAGAATATCTCAAAAATATAATTATTGTTTAGTTAAAAAAATGTAGCTTCCTATGAATTTGATTATGATAAATTGGTTTCACAAATAATTATGGAAATTACCGGTACCTTAGTTTTCAGCTTTCCCCATTTTGATATATTGTAGGTACAGTAAAAGTTCACGCCGGACAATATATGTAGAATGAAGCTAATGTTAATACCATCAATATCCTTTATTTAAGTGCAATACTGTATTACTAGTTTGAGAATGAATATGTAGTTGATAATTTATGAACTACTTTATTGAGTACATTCCTTGACTAGTAATTTCTTATGGCCACCTATTTTACCATATGACTCTATTATTATTATTATTGTGATATAATAAGCTTTTCCAAACACATTGAGTTATTTCTACGAATATCCCCTGATGTTCATATTATTTTGTTCTCAAAGCTTGACGTACACCAATTCTACCCCCAGAAATCTTTAAAGAAAAATACTGTGTTCTTCCCTTCAAGAGGTCACACCTCTTTCCCACCAAGATGACGTCTGGTGACTTGGTATCCCACAGTGTTGGAATACGGGGTATTCACTAATGAAGTCAACATTTACTACTCTGCTCTAGATTCAAAATACCTTTACTTTAGTTATTTGTGAGAGCTTTTCCTAGATTTGTTAATAATTGACGCGTAGAGGAAATATCATTGGAAGGAGAAAGGACTAATGAGGTGGAATCATTTAGATATTTAGGAACTATGATCTTTAATACAAGGTCTTTAGAATTTGAGTTTAATGTGAGATTGAAAAAAGCAAGTCAGACAATGGCTAGGTTAAGTAAAATTTGGAAATCCAAGCGCCTGAAATTATATATAAAAATCAGGCCATATATCAGTTTAGTGAGATCGGTTTTGCTATGTGGACATGAGTCGTGGTATGACAATGAAACAATATCCATCAGATTTTGTAGACTTGAGAACAAAGCCAAAAGAAGAATATTGGGAGTTAAATGGCAGGATAGGATTAGAAATGAAACTATAAGAGAGATTACTCAAGTGCCATATGTGAATGAGATCAATGTGAGGGGTAGATGAAGATGGTTTGGGCATGCTCTTCACACTCCCAAGAGAGATTAATTCACCAAACTTTCAACTGGGCCTCATAAGGCACTAGAACAGTTGGAAGACCGAGGCTTACAGGGCTGAGGACTATGAAACGTGACGTGGGAGATGATGAATGGAAAGGTATTGTATTAAAAGCTCAAAATACACGACTGGCGAAATCAAAACTGAGCCCCTTTGCGTCAATAGGTGTAGGAGGTGATGATGATGAAGCATAGATTGTTTTAAGAGCATTAGATGGGTGGATCATGGTCCTCATTCTCTGTGTCTCTTGCCAGGACAGTATTGATATATATAATTGCTTTTAAGAATGCAAAACATTATGGTTTCGCTTATGGAAAGATATGTTCAAATGCAGAGGGAATAGAGTAAGAAATTCAAACATAAAAAATTAACTAGTGTTTAGTTTAGGGGAGTATCCAGTGAATCACAGATAGTTGATCTGTGGGTGATATTGGGAATGGCACTCAAGGTATTAACAAGCTTTCAGCCACTGACAAATGTTGGGGTTTTAATAATATGTAATGAGCCTCATAAACTATTGACTGCTTGAACTTCATTCAATAGTAAAATAAAGATTCTAATCTAACTTGCCCAGTTTTGAACTCTAGCTTAACTCCTCAAGTATTGACTAGAGGTTCTAGTTCACCAGTCAGTAAAGGTTCTGATGGTACGCATATTGTGACAAAGTCGAGATCCTTTCTTAGAGCCTCTCATTTTTTCTACTTTTGGATCTTCTACTGTGTAGCCCTTGCACTTACCTATCTAATCAGTAAAGTCTAACACAGCCTTTGTTCCTTTCAATTATGAGGTAGAGGATAGAGTTGATAGCCTGGATCCTAATATCCCTCCTCTTGCTGGAGGTAAGCACTAGTAAGAAACCTCTTTATCTCATAGAGTAATATTGTATCTTGGTATATTGTACGGTATGTTTTTATGAGGAGTTGCATTCCGATGACAGTGTACAGTGCTTGTTCATAGGCTCGGCCACTAAGTTATCAAAAATTGTCCATAGTGATGTTAATGTACAGTAGGTTCTATTACTTCTGCTGACATGAGTCACTTAGCTTATGCAAGGCAAAGAAGACCCAAGTTAAAAGGAAGCAAATGAGAAGGGCAGTGTTTTATGTAAGGAGAAATGTTTCTTTACAGCAGGAGGAAGAGGAAGAGAAAGAAGAGGAGGCAGAGGAAAGGGGAAAGGAAGAGCCTAAATGTATCAGATTTCTTAACAGGCAGAGATTTTGAACCTTTGGAAAATCTTAATATTAAAGATCTCGCAGCTAAAACTCATTTTCTTTTGGTACTAGCATTGACTAAAAGCATAAGTGAATTGCAAGCTCTTTCTTATAAGATTGTTTTTGGACAACATAAGATGATTTTACTGTCACATTTTTTCAAATTACGTCTTCGGAAAAGGAAGTTGTGAGTTCATCAGAGAATAGATTTCTCTGTTCAGTGAAGACTGTTAAGTAATATTTGGCCAAAACTGCAGACATTGGGGTGAATGTTCCTAATTTGTTTTGTGTGGTGAGGTTTTCAAATTGTCTTATTGTGGAAAATTACTATATCTTTCCTTTTTAAAAGACTGGTCACAGACACTCATAAATTGCATCCAAGCAAGACGAAAGACTTGGAAGTGAGAGTACATGTTATTGAAAGTGAAGCCATATTTCTAGATTTTTCAAAGATTCTTTCTTGGAATCAGTTCTATCTGCAGTTTAGTTTGCTACCAAATCGGTATTCGTAAAACTTTATCTTGAAGAATCCTGGTTTTCATTTAGATTTTTGGGTTTTGGGTGCCATTTTTAGTTTAGGGATTATTGGTTTTCTATTTTGGGTAGAGTATATGGATAACTACAGTCATATGTAATGACGAGGTATTGAAAAATACAAACAGGAGCATTAAGTTATAACCTTAGATGTCAAGCTCTGATATTGAACCACCAGATTAAGAGGCAAGTTGAGATTTGAAATTAGTATTATTATTACTATTATTATTATTACTTGCCAAGCTACAACCCTAGTCTCTTCTACCCTTAGCAAGAGGAAAGTGGCCATTGAACAATTACAATACAGTAACCCCTAGGGTGAAAATAACTGTTTGGTAATCTCAGTGTTGTCAGGTGTATGAGGACAGAGGAGAATATGTAAAGAATAGACCAGAATATTCGGTGTATGTGTAAGCAAAGGGAAAATGAACCGTAACCAGAGAGAAGGGTTTAATGTAGTACTGTCTGGCCAGTCAAAAGATGCCATAACTCTCTAGTGGGAGTATCTCAACGAGTGGCTGGTGCCCTGGCCAGTCTTTGAATTTCTTATCTCTTTTCTTTGTGACCCACATCCATCAGTGTGTGTGTGTGTGTGAATTGGCAATATAAACATACCTGGAGTGTCATAGAAATGAATGAAATTTAATAAGTAAAATTTGTTACTTCTTTCCTCACCTGATGTTCATATACATGCTCACTCTCTCCCCACTGACTCATGATGTCAGAAGGGTAGGTTATTAGTTTCGACTTTAATACTAAGGATGACATGGGCGTATTCCAACACTGACGGATGCCATTGGTCACCAGATGTCGCATTGTTAGCAAAAGTTTTGGCCTCTTCAAGGGAAGAAAACGGGAATTTCTTTATTTTTGTGGGGAGTAGAGCCAGTACAGTATAAGTTGAGGTTTGAGAACAAATTATATAGTATAGAAATAGAAAAATTATTTAATTATTTTTCTATACATATATATATGCTCTTTTTCTTTGCCTTTAATATATTTCTTTTCATTAATATTTCGTGACATCTGGATATTTGACTGAAGAAGAAGCATGAAACCTTGAAATCCTTTATTTGTTTTTCTTCAATAAGAGAAGTCCTCATCAAGAGCTTTTATTATGGGACCCATGGTTCTTAAATGAATCAGAACTCATGGTGATGGAAACCTTTTACAGTAGTCTTATGTTTTTGGCCTTTATATCTTATGAGACCAATATTTTAATCTTGAGATTTCTGCCAATAGTTCTTTATTATTAATCTCCAAGCGGGTGCCTGTGGTGATAGATAAAGGGAATCCTTCTTAACACCTATAATAACTATAAATATTGTAATTTTGTAATAGGTCTAGCTACGGAGTTGAGAAACTTTAAGAGAATGGCGCGTAGCTCTGCAGGTAGGGCAAGTATTGCCCTTTGTCATTTCAGTGATTTATACTGTAACTGGAATACTTTTGAATGAAATACCGCAAGAAATGTATTGTTTCAAGCATGTGACGCTTTTGTGTGCCTTTTGATCAAGAAATTAGTGTGCCACCCACTGTTGTGCTTACTTCTATGCAATTTTACTTTTTTCCAGTCAAAACGCAAATAATCCAACCGCCAGTGGACACCAGGGTAATCTTAGGCCGAGTAGCAAATCTTCAGTGTAAAGTCTCACATGCACCTACAGTGTCTGTAGGAGTTCAGTGGTTTCACGATGGTATCCTGGTAGAACCAGAAGGTACTCCTCGAATTAGTGTTCGGCAGGATGGGGCACTAGAAATTCAAGAAGTCAGAGCAGCTGATGTGGGCACTTACACATGTGTGGTGAGTATTTTTTTTCGGTTCCCTTTGGCTCTGAGAGGTCAAAAGAATTAGTATAGAAAAGTGTTGAATCCAAATGGTATTTGAAATTTTGGTATTCAAGAAGTTATGCAGAAGGGGCATATTAATTTTAATTTTGATTGTGAGAGATGAAAAAGAAGGTACAGTATAAGTAAGTGTTTCTGCTATGGTTCATTATTCCTGAGCATTTCCTTAAAATGCTGAATGTGATAAAATCTATGCCCTAATGGTAAGGTATTATGAATTACAAGTATTACTGGATTTTTACACAATTATCTCCATGGGGGAATACAGGTGTGTGCCTTGTGGAGTGTTCAGAAGTATTTAAAGCCTAAAATGCTTTCTACCCTCTACTTTTCATTCAGTTACCTTGGTCTCCTCCCACTTATCGGTCCAATTACTACATGTGTATATGGCATTGGTTTTTACCTCATTAATTAATAAATCCTGTTTTATAGTCATGAGAGTGACTAGAAAACATTGTAATCTGTGTACTGTAGGCTTACTTCAGGTAATGGAGATGATTTTTGTGGAATATAAACTTTATTGCATTTTATCAGGTTACATCATCAGGGGGAAACGAGACTCGCTCTGCTCGCCTTGAGGTGATAGAGTTGCCTTATGCGCCAACTGGTGTTAAAGCAGAACGAACTCCATTGATTTCAAAGTCAGTTCGCGTGTCGTGGACTCCAACTTTTGATGGAAACAGCCCAATTGTCAAGTTCATTGTTCAGAAGAGAGAGTCAGCAACTGAAGGTACGTTGTTAGCCAAAGGCATCAATTTTACACATTTGTATATTGATGGAACTTAATATATAACTATTTTGTTTCATGGTCACTCACTTTTGTAATGTTATCCTATTTCAAAATTTTGTTTGTAGAATGTATTATTTTGGTTTCATCCTTACCACATACTGTGAAAACATAAATGATACAAGTTTAAAGTTCATATTTCAATTTCATAATGTAGGCTATATTAGTTTTACACATTTTTATATTGATGGAACTTAATATATAACTATTTTGTTTCATGGTCTCTCACTTTTGTAATGTTATCCTATTTCAGAATTTTGTTTGTAGAATATATTATTTAGGTTTCATCATTACCACTTAATCTGTGAAAACATAAGATGATACAAGTTTAAAGTTCATATTTCAATTTCATAATGTAGGCTATATTGTCCGAGTCTAGAATCCAGTAGCGGTGTGCCATTTATAAAAAGTCATAGTTAAGGTTTTTTCCATTTTGGTTTTCATTTTGTTAACTAAAAACATAATCCTATTTTAATTGCAGGTGTGGATGATCTGGGTTTAAATTGGGTTACAGTTCTTACCAATGTAAGTGCAGATGCTACTCAGGCAATAGTTCGAGATTTGCGACCTTCAACAGCCTACCAGTTCAGAGTCTCAGCTGTCAACAATGTTGGAGAGGGCTCCCCATCACTTCCAACTGACACTGTCATATTGCCTCAAGAAGGTTTGTTTGTTTATAAGTTTATTGAAGATAGCTATTGTACTTTTAGATATAATTTTATACATTGCTATTGTATCAAGTTTTCATGGTGTTTTATTTCTCAATTGCCAGTTCAGGTGCAAATAAAATGAACATGTGTATGGTTTCATTTAGAGGTAGGATTCTTTTAAAGTTTCATTGTATTCAAAGAAAAAACTGTTCAAAAGAACATTCACAGTAAATTGCATAGATTTTTTAGTACCTCTGTTAATCGCTATTTACCATTTTCCGTCCCTGTTGTTTTACATCCCGAGAACAGGTGTGCTTCTCCTATGGGGTTTCTCTCTCCAGTCCCACGTTCTTATAACCAGTGCTTTTCTGTTCCAGCATATCTATTTAAGACTGCATTCGTTTGTTATATTACTCTCGGATTGTAACAGTTCTATTACACTATTATATTTGTTGACCTTTTTCTAACTTCATGTTTCTCTTCACTTGTCACCATTTTAGATACAAATTTGCACTAAGAACAAGTAAAACATGTTGCTATCCTTGTTTCCTTGAAACATTTAGATACAAATTTGCACTAAGAACAAGTAAAACATATTGCTATCCTTGTTTCCTTGAAACATTTAGATACAGGCCTTAATACTTTACTCTTTAATGTTCAAGGTCATGTAGTGGATGAGATTTTTATGTCAAATGTATTTTTTCCAGCTCCATCAGGACCTCCTCAAGGATTAGTTGGATCTCCAAGATCCTCAACTGAGATCATGATTCAGTGGGAGCCTCCACCAGAAGAAGACCGAAATGGGTTAATCCATGGCTTCATGGTGCGTTATAGGCTATGGGGCTACAAGGACTCACAGTGGTATTATCGGAATATTACGAAAGAGGTATAGTGACTTTGTTATACGTTTATTTTCAAATGAAAATCCTTGGATATGACTTGAGACCTGTAGATACAGTAATGCTCCATGAACCATAGATTTTTTATCTCTCTCTCTCTCTCTCTCTCTCTCTCTCTCTCTCTCTCTCTCTCTCTCTCTCTCTCTCTCTCTCTCTCATTGGTACAGTGATACCTCTGGATACGAAAGTTTCTGCTTACGAAAAATTCAGGATGCGAAAAGTGATTCGAAGATTTTTATGCCCCAGGATACGGATAAAATTTCAGGATACGAAAACCTTACGAGATCCCAACTCTTCGCCGAGAGTAATTTTAAAAAGCGCGCGCCGCCTGACTTTGAACTTGGGTAGACTCACTTACAGCCTCCCACTCACCCATTGGTTATCTCTCTACTCAGACGCTAGCTGACGCCATAAGATCCTGCTTTCCTATTGGTCGGAAACTATCCCAGCTTGCCTACGCACTGGCGTTCATCTCTCTCTCTCTCTTTTCGTTCCGACCGCGGTATCGTTAACAGACATTGTGTGCTTTCGCTTGTTTGACTTAGTGTTAATATACAGTACATTCGTACGCCACGTGTTATCGTTAATAAACATTCGTTACTGTGCACTGTACTGTATTAGTGTTTACTATACATAGACTGTATATAACGTTACGTAGTGTATTATATTACGTTTGCCTAACGCATTTTAGAAATGTGTTGAAAAGTAGGCAGAAACAAGCTTCAATGGATAGTTTCTTATTAAAGAGGCCAGCGGTATTAGTAGGCCAAGACGAAGGTGAAAGTGAAGAAAAGAAACAGAACAGAGGAAGGGATGAAGAATTAGAAGGTGAAAGTAAAGAAAAGAAACAGAAAAAAGAACGTGATGAAGAAGTAGAAGAGATTTAGAAAATAAGAAAAACGTAAAGTTATGAAAAAGCAACAAAAAAAAATTCAATTTTAAGTTTTATGTTACCGTTAAGTGTTAAAGTAATTTTTTCTTTCATTTTATAGTTTTCCATACGTAATGTTAAGTGTTAATTATTTCTTCCATTTTTTTATTTCGTAAAGTTTAAGTGTTAATGTTTTAAGTGTGTAAATTACTGTACGTAGTCTGTCACTTGTTACGTTTTCTGCCTTATGCCATCCTCCTCTGCCGCGACTTCGCTATCGGACATCGTCTCAATCAAAAGGTAAGTTTCAACTTTTTTGTTACACTAATTAACTGTAACCTTTTTTTCAGAGTGTACAGGTATCAATCATTAATTTAGGTGTACGTACAGGTAACAATACACCTTCACTGATCTAAATGCTTTACGTACATACAGTACCGTAACTTTTATACAGTAATAAAGAAAACGGACCGTTTTCTTTGGGCTTGGGGGGGATAACTTGGCTATAACTACATTATTGAATAATCTCATAGTGGTTTCTGGAATGGATTAGGTTGTTTTTAACGGTTGTGTTAATTATTGAATGATAGAAATGGCTGCATTGCATGTTTATTACTACAGTTTAGCGTGTTTATGAAAGAAAGGGTGACTTTTTATAAGGCTTGGAACGGATTAGGCTATTTACATGTAAAACGCGACTCAGGATACGAAAATATCAGGATACGAAACCGCATCCTGAACGGATTAATTTCGTATCCTGAGGCATCACTGTATTGTCATCTTCCTTAGTTGCTTTATTACTTTTTATTTTGTTATGTTTACTTTAATAGCTGTTTATGTAATGTAGGTTCAGATGTAAATTTTGTTTGCTTGATTGTATGATCTATTATCTTGTTGCTTTGTTCTTTCCTTTTACCTTTGCTGTCAATTTTTCTTTTACTTTCATTTACTTTATATATTTTGACTTTTAAACTAATATAATATATCTACCAGTAATACTTAGCAGACTGTTAATATGTTTGCAATAGTTTTATATTCTTGTTTTCTACAACAATTATTATAATGATTTACACCTGTTAGGCATTCAGTATACTCAGACCCATTTTATGCCTTACATTTATTTATTAAGATAAAGTTGATTATGCCTTTGTTACCAAACTTTTTCCGCTATGAAGAGTGCATCTATTCGTGGTGGAAAAAATTACCATACCACTGCAGGTTGGAGGAAATGGTAAAAAACTTTGTGCAAATTTAGAGAATTGAGTGATGGAACCTATCCGAGCCCTCTAGATGATGGATTAAACTTCTGTGAACTCTTCCATATTATGTAATTCATGTTAAATACCAAACTGCATTTTTCAATAGCAAATCAAAATTTCAGATAGCAAAATCAACCTAATTTGGTTCTGAAAATACCAAATGGCAGTCCTGCTAGTTACAAAAACTGCCTTAATTGACATCAGCTCTTGACATATGCAATACACGTGTAGTACAGTACCGTACTTGCCTAAGTCATGTGACCATTTAAGACTCCTCGAAGTTGTAGCATTGACTGTACAACAGAAACTGATCTATGAGACATAAGTTTGAAATATATTTGTCACACGTACAATGCAGTACTTGTCATGCTCACTTAATTGACATGAGGCAGCTCTCTCTCATTTTGATTTGATATGCAAAAGTAATTTCTTTTTCTTGAAAATGAAAATATTATCAAATAAATCAATTAAAATTCATATTGAAAACAACAAATGAAAAATAACTTTTTTTGCATTACCAGCTACAACATCCATAGGGATTCTATACACTAACTCCTTTCTGCCCGATCACTCAACAGTCAGTTGATGACACTGAGGTTCGGTATGAACCTGATCACTTCTAAGCAGCCATACACGAAATTGTATCTGGATCAGCTGTGTCTTTCTTCGTCAAAGAAGATCTTTAATCTTCTCGGTAAAGGATACTGCTCACATCTCAAACCAAGTTTTCAGCTGGGTCTTAGGCCTGAACCCTTTGAGAAAATCAACAAGACTATGTGGGAGCTTCTAAGGAGCTCAAATTGCGGAAATGTTTTACGAGTGCAACCGTCTCAAGCAATCCCTGATCAAACAATGGAACGGGCTGCCGAGAAGGCTTTGACCATTTAATATCCTCGTGTAGTCTAGGCCTGATGAAGTAATAAGGAAATGACATAACTTTGCCTGTGCTACAAGTCATCCTAAAGAACAGAGGATCACCACCTCGGTTCAGGTGTTCGGATACATGACCTAGAACCTAACCATTCAAGACTTCAGTTCCTTCTTCCTTTCTTCCCTACAAGAAGTGATAACTGGAAGAAAAATTATTTGCCTCTGGTTCTGGAAGGACACTTTCAGATTCCTTTCTATCTATTCCAGCTCTTAGGAAGAACTTGCCAAAGGTGTAATTCTTGAAGATGAGTCTGGTAACAACATAACCTTCTCTGCCCATTATGTACAGTAGTATATTCACAAGTCCCTGATACTGGTATCCTTAGCCAGGTGGTAGTTGGTCGATAGATTATGTAGCAAACCTAGTTGCTTCATGGGACAATCTCTGCCCATTATGTACAGTAGTATATCCATAGATCCTTGATGCTGGTATCCTTAGTCGTATATAAGTCTAGAATGAAAGGTAATTTGACTGGCTCTTTTACCTCCTTCTTTCTTCCCCTTCCTTTGGGTGCAGCAGTTGCTCCGTTATTTGCTGGATCAGACTTTAGATGTTGGGGAGCAACATGGTCAAGCAATAAGTTTTGTTTAAAAGCTCTCCTCCATCCTCCCAGATGCAGGGGAGGATGGCTGAATGTATGTTTCATAATGACCATACATTATGGAAACATATTTTCCACATGGTTATAGGTTTTCCTTGACCGTCTTCCAGTTCCTGCTAATGACGGAGCCTAACGCATGCCGCATCATCTTGATCAGGTCAAGAGGAATCATAACTTTTGCTCCTGTACAGTACCAAAGTGTTTCCCCACTTCCTAGCAGGAACTTCTGCCAATTCTTTAAAGTTTTAACAGATGTATCCAGCTTCGCTAAAAGCGTACTCCTATTAAAGGACCCAGGTTTGCATAGTTAGTAAAATACTAATTACAGCACTTATAAAAATTTGTGATTCTGTAATTTTTTTTTTTTACTAGTGTTTTAACTTTGAATTGGTACATGGCTAATTTGGTGAATATGGATTTTCAGAGTCAGCATAACTATCTCATTGGAGGCCTCATTATCTGGAAGGACTATGAGATTCAGGTGGCTGCCTACAATGTAAAAGGTGTTGGTGTTTACTCACGAAGCATTCGGGTAAAGACCAAGGAGGGCATTCCTGCAGCCCCACCTAAGGACGTTGGGGCTGAAGCACTGACTTCAACTTCTATAAATGTAACATGGAAGCCTCCAGATCCTTGGATGATTAATGGAATAAATCAAGGCTACAAAGTTCAGGCTTGGAGAGGTTGGTATTCTGTGCATTTTTTTACATGTCAGTACAGTATTTGTTGCAGGCTTATAACTGTGTATGTTGCTATTTCAACAATGTCTTATTGTTTGTTTGTTTTTAAATTTAAACTAAAATGCTATTTATTTTAGAATGGTGGTTTACCTATAGGCTGTTAGTTATATAATAAGAAACATTTAATAATAATTTAATTTCATAATACACACATCTAATTGGAATCTTCTTTTCCAGTATAACTTTTAGTCAAAAGTATTTCCTTTTTTGAAGTGTCTAATATAGGAATGTACTTTTTTAAAGTGTCTAATATAGGAATGTACTTTTTTATAGTGTCTAATATAGGAATGTACTGGATTTTCTATGTGTATATATCTTCTTACACAGGTAAACCAGAGAATGCCATTGAGCCAGACAAAACCTTAACAGTCCCACCCAGTCCCTATCCTGATGCTCAGTTGTCTGCAGTTCTTGCAAACCTCAGAAAATACACGGAATACTATGTTACTGTCCTGTGCTTCACTCATCCTGGTGATGGCAACCGATCTCAGCCAGTTCAAGTTCAGACTCATGAAGATGGTAAGGATTTCATTCTATTTTTAGTAATCATGATAAGGAGTTTTTACATATAAGTCTATGGTAGCTTAACTTGAAGTTAAAGGTCTGGTCATTGCTGTGATTGCTGATAATTTATTTATGAAAATAGCTTTAAAACTATTAATATAATTTTATTATTTTAGTATGATATGTATATTTAGTCATATTTTTGCATATCAAATTTTCATTTTCTACATGAGATTGACTTTCTATTCGATTCTGGAAAGTTCCGTAGTGATACAAGCCTTCTGGCAGTTAAATATCTAGACTAACCTGGCCTCTTAAACTACTGAGTAACAATGCTCATGATTTTACATTGTGTAGTAGTAATGATTTGCTGCTTATGTTTTCCCTTTCTTCTTTATATTGTAGTACCTGAAGAAGTTTCAAGTTTGAAATTTGAAGATATCAGTGACAGATCAGTTAAAGTTTTGTGGTCTGAACCTGACAAGAGCAACGGCATTTTGAAGGGATACACACTGGCCTTCATGGTGAAGGATGTTCCACAGACGTTGACCGTTCAGAACTTTACAGCAGATGTTACAAGCTCTGTAGTTTCTAATTTAACTGTGAGTATGAAGAGCTACGGCTTAAAGTTTCCTTCCTAGAAGTAAATATAGTTTTGTTTTTTTGTTGATAAATATCAATCACTTGTATATGATGCTGCGTACTGATTTATGTACAGTATTTAGAGTGTACTTAATGTGTTAGTGTGTAGCCATTAAATAAATGCTTGCCATTTTTCATGTTGTAAATGTAGAACTGATTGTGCTCTTATAAGTTTGCCCTAATCCCATCTTCCATAACTGACAAATCCCTCAATCTTAGCTTTGATGTTTGAACAAATTTACAGGCAACAACATTTTACACCTTTGAGGTGTATGCATGGACTTCAGTAGGGCGTGGAGAGTCATTGACAGCAACCATTCAATCTGGTGTTGAACCAGTCTTGCCTAGTTCTCCTGATCGTCTGGCTGTATCAAATATTCAGGCTTTTTCCGTGATGTTACAATTCACACCTGGTTTTGATGGGAATTCTTCTATTTCAAAATGGACAGTACAAGTAAGTCTTTATGAACTTTCCCTGTGAGACGTCATTCAAGATTGTTTGTAAAAACTGTTTGATAATGTAACTTTTATTTATACTTATTTATTTTGATATACAGATGATAACAATGCACTATTGATTTTCAGGCATTGTCTTCTCGTAGCAGTACATGGGAGACAATATATGAAGTTTCCGCACCTGATGCGACTACAATAACTGTGCAGAATCTTATTCCCTTTACAAAATACTATCTGAGATTAATTGCCAATAATGTGGTTGGTAAGTCAGAACCCTCTGAGGCCTCTCCAGAATTTCAAACTCTCCAAGCTGAGCCAGCTCATCCCCCATCTAACATGACTGTCCGAGCTATGTCAGCAACTCAGCTACGTGTCCGCTGGATTGTAAGTTTGAGCTTTATACTGTGCATTTCTTTGTTTTTTATTGATATTTTAATTTGATGTAGGCTGCAATCTATCAATTATTAGGATATTTTTAAAATTAGTAGCCCTTGTTTTGGCAACATTTGCCTGAAGTTGAAATATGGAAAGGTTAGTATTCCTAATACCAATGATCTTGTGCACTGCAATCAGGTACCGTTTTTCTCACTTAATCAATATCATAAAATCTCCAATGTAATTTCATACTTGAAAGACTCATGTACAGATCATAAACCTGGTTTCTTGAATGTCTCAAACACTGTAGTCTATTGTTCAATACAGAAAAGGGGGTTAGTCTACAACATGTAACTATCCCACTTCAAAAGTCTGTCGGATATTGGCTTTTTCTATTTTAACCCTTTTACCCCCAGGCTATTTGGAAATTTCCAACCCTTAACCCCCAGGGGGGTATTTTTTTCCCAGCACATTTTTCAGTATATTTTTTTAAAATTGCTCTAACAGCCTTAATTTTTGTCATAGAGAGGTCAGGTTGGTCTCATTCTCTTGGAAAAGGCCTGAATTTTCTCAAAAAATTATCAAAAATATGGAAAAAAAATTTTTATAGTATTGTTTTGCAAGGACGTATCGGTACGTCCATGGGGGTAAAGGGATGGCTTTTGTGAAACGTACCAGTACGTCCTTTGGGGGTAAAAGGGTTAATACTAATGAGCAGTCATTGTTAATATTCAGTAAAAAGATTTTGTTATATGTTTCTTTACTATTCATATGTTGTAATGATATGCCTAATCATGTTTACTTCAGTTATAGAAGATAGATTAACCATAAATGATTTGTTTATTATTTTGATGAACCTCTCCTAATATACACATTGCTTCTTCTCCAAAAGCTTGTTTTATCGACATTTACCCCTAGAATTGAAAAGATTTCCAATATTCTTTCCTTTCCATAGACACTTGCCTCTAGTGAAGCAATGACATTTTCTGCTGAGATGTTTTAATAGTTTTGTTTATACTTTAATCATTTGTAATATTGATTGTAAATTATTTACATTTTTATAAGTTCTATGAAGAAGGTGGATTTGGCCATGGGACCCAGGAAAGCAGCAACCTATAACAAAACAACTAATTTAATATTTGATGTACTGTACTTGTTTCCAGTATGACTTACCATTGCCATTGATATCGCCAACAAGTTGTATTAACCCTTTTGCGCCCAATGGACGTACGGGTACGTTTCACAAAACTCATCTCTTTACCCCCATGGACGTACTGGTACGTCCTTGCAAAAAAACTGATATTTACATTTTTTTTTGCATATTTTTGATAACTTTTTGAGAAAATTCAGGCATTTTCCAAAAGAATGAGACTAACCTGACCTCTCTATGACAAAAATTAAGGCTGTTAGAGCAATTTAAAAAAATATATTGCAAAATGTGCTTGAAAAAGAAAACACCTGGGGGTTGAGAGTTGGAAAGTTCCAAATAGCTTGGGGGTAAAAGGGTTAACAAATCATTGGCTCAGTATCATATCTTTGCCTTCATATGTTCATATTTGTGTCTGTTCTTGCTTTGTCTTGCAGAGTTTCAACTTTTTCTTCAGGACAATGAAGACCAACACTACAGCCTTTAATATGGCAGTTTCTGGCCATGGAATATGAATTTTAATATTTTTTGGCTATCTGTTTGTTGCTCTTGAAAATGGCCACATTATTTTTGAGTTTGAGGAGGGCTAAGAGGAGGAAGCTATACATTATTTATATCTGTGAACATCCCCTGATGTTCAAATTTCTTCTCTATGGAAGCATGGAATTATTAACATTTACCCTTAAAGTTAAAAAAATCCAATCTCCTTTCCTTTTATTGGGTCTTTTAGCTAGTAAAGTGATGAGGCAATCTAATGGTTAAGCAAATATGTTGGGCACCAGAGTCTCTTTATCTTTTCAATCTCTGTGTCATATCAATCCGACTAACTTCCTCCTCTCCAGATTGTTTAGATTTTAGTGCTTTAATCATATCTTCCTTTGAATCTCTTAACAACAACTGCATAGATTGTTCAAGAAAATTGTTTCTAGGCAATAGTGAACTGCATTCTTTGTGTCTTGTGGGATTTAGATAACCATTGTGAGGAGTGAGAATTTTTCTGTTCCTCGTATAGAAAAGATAGAAAAGTTTGTATCTATGGTTACCAACCAATTGAAGAGTTCCAAGTTTAAAAGGAAACTTAATGATAATTTAGGGCAAAATCCAGGGAAGTCTAGACTTGTTGATTATAGCGGGGATGATGGCAGTATTGACACACCAGAACCAATGTTCAATTTAACATTTAACAAATCTTTTTGATAAAGATGATTTTCAAAAGCTCGTAACTTCCTTAATATCTTTTGTAAATTTTCCGAAGGCTACCTAGTCTTATGCCAAGGTGGTAATTTTGAGCTTACCTGCCCAGTTGCTCCCCTTAACTTTATTGGCCCTCAACAAGTTCACAGTTCTCACAAAGTTTTTGACGGAGAATCCCTCAACATTTCTGGGAAAGCCAAAGAAAAAATAAAGTATACGATTTTTTCTATAGACCTATCAAATGCATATTTCCACAATCCTTTGTATCTCAATTCAAGATAAAGCTTTGTTCCATCAACGTGTCAAAGATTTACCAATTCAAGTGCCTGTGTTTTGCTCTCAGGATGGCACCTCAGGTATTTGCCAGGATTATGGCTGTCACCTCAAGTGGTTAAGAATTCTGCAGTAAAGAGTACTTTTATACTTAGATGATTGGCTAATTATAGTGAATCATTGGAAAGGATTCGGGTTCAGCAAGTGTCGTTGCTCAGGTTGCTGGATCGGTTGGGAATCCTAGTAGATTTGGAGAAATCTCTTCTGGTTCCAACTTTGATGATTTTCTATTTGGGGAAGATAATAGCAACAGACTGAGAAACGGATTCAGTCATTTCTCTTTTTTTGCAAAAGTTCAAGATGTTGAAGTCTATGTTTCTTTGGATGTAAATGAGGCTGCTATTGACCATTTCTTCTTTAGAGAAAATTGTTCTGATGGGAGAATGTCTGGAGATGAGGGTTTTTCAATTTCATCTCAATGATCATTGGAACAGAATTAGACAATCTAGACATGAGTTCAAATCCAGAGATGGAAAACCAAATTTGGCTGCTGACATGGTTGTGAATGAAGATTCCAGAATTTTCTCTGTTAACAGATGCTTCATAGGAAGGGTGGGGAGCAACTCTAGAAATTGACATCACAGCAGCTGAATCTTATCAATTACCAAGAATTACTAGCAATATTGATGACTCATTATAGAGCCAAGAGCACCTGGTTGTAGGAAAGACAATATCACATCCCCTATACCAAATAGCAGAGGTGCTTTTAACCGGGACAAATTATAGAGGGATAATTCTTCTTTCACAGTTCATTATGGGGAAATCAAATATTTTGGTTGATCAGTTAAGCAGAAGTCTGGTGCTTGCAAAGGTGTGGTCTCTACATCAATCAGTATGTCTTGATTTTTTGAAATATTGAGGTCGACCGAACATAGAAATGTTTGCGATGTCCCTTAACAAAAAGATAGAGGTATTTTATTCACTTGTTCCAGATCCCTTAGCATGAAAGGTAGATACCCTTTTAGAAGAATGATCCCATCTGGATCTTCACCTATTACCACTGTTTGCCATGATTGGAAAGGTGATAAACAGTTAAGGTTTTCTACAAACAGCAGGATGACTCGAGTAGCAATACAGCTAAAAGTCCATAATGAAGGAGTTCACCCTGTAGAGAGGATCAATACTTTTGTTGTTTTGAATTGGATTTGGTTTCTATTGTTGGGACACAATGAGGTTTCAGGTTTGAATGACAAGTTAATATGGGTACAGGAGCAGTAGGTGTAGGAGGAATCTCTGGTCAACTTGGCAGAGTTGTGTCAACCTTTTTTTCTTTTTTCCAAGGTGACAGAAGGAGAGCACTCCATTAGTTTCAGCCTGTTGAACAAACCTCTTCAGCAAATTTTTTTTTAGAACAGGACATTTTATAGAACAGGACTTACTGGGACTTCTGGGGGACTTCTTGTCACAAAGGATTCTACATCTATATCATAATTCAACTGATTTTAAAGAAATACATTTGCTTCTTCATAGTTAATATCTCAAACTACAGAAAGTTAGGTACTTATCATCTTTAGTCCTAATCCTCTTTTGTCAGTAAAAGGAAGGCCTGTAGTGTCTGTAATGTGAAGACCATGAATTTGAAAAGTGTAGGATTGATTGGTTTGTTTGAAAAAACCTGAACTTTATGAAAAGTTCATGATTGTATGTTCAGTAAAATTAGGTTTAGAGTTATGGAAGAATTCAAGGTCAATGTGGATAGCCATGATGTAAAATTATAAATCTAGAAAATTACTCAAAATTGCAATTGTATTTCACAAGTTATTCTACTGTATAGCAATACAAAGACTGATAAAAAGTATCCTAATTTTAGTTCTTGTATTGGTTTGGAATTACCATCAAACGTACTGTGTAGATTAATTAATGGTTTTACCTGGTATTCGAGTCTGACATGCATTATGTATCTAATTTTTCCAAGAGAGCTAATCTCAAATGTAAATATTGAAAATTATTATTTATGACCCATTTTTCCTTTCAGCCTCTTCAGCAATTTGAGTGGTATGGTGCACCTCAAGGCTATCTCATTAAATATCGATCTCTTGGCTGTGAATGTGATTTCTCAGAAGATTTTGTGCAAGACATCACTGCCAATTCACACCAGCTTATTGGTTTGCAAGAATACACCCAATATGAAGTTACTATGGTGGCAGTGAACCATATTGGACCATCTACATTGGCACCTGTTGCAATAGAAAGGACAAGAGAATCAGGTATATCTGTGGTATACTATATTTGTACTGTACGTTTATAGCTTAGGTGAAGACGATTCATTCTAATGGAGAGGAAGCTAAATAAGGAAAATGCTATTCTATAGTATGAAATTTTGAACATTGGATTTTACTAATACTTATTCTAAGCTATATTGTAGAAAGATCTTTTATAATTTGCTTTGAAAAGATGTGATTTTTTATTTTCTGTTGAATTATTAATTATATGTAATTTTTGTTATGTTCAATGTATGTATGAGGCAGTTTTATTTCAAAATGTGAAAGTTAGGTGCTTTGGAAAAGTTTTTAGGAATTGATACGAAGCTCACCTCATTGCAAACATCCATTAAATATTTACTCTGATGTAACTAACTTCAAGTTGCGAGGGTTTAGCCTATTTAGTTGTCTGGAAACTTATAATAATGGATGAATCAGTAAGAATGTTTTAAAGTATAGTACAGTATAGGACATTTTCTTTTTTATTTATTTCTAAGGAGTATAATAGAAAAAGGTTTAATTTTGAAAGCTAAATCAACATTGCTCTTTCAGTTCCAAGTGCTGGTCCTGATGGAGTAACAGCAAATGCCACATCCTCTACAACAATTGTTGTTAGATGGGAACAGGTGCCACTTGTTCATCAGAATGGGATAATTGAAGGATACAAAGTTGTGTATGTTGGTAAGTAAAGAAGACACTTATTGAAATGAATTAAGTTCGTATATATAACTTATATATGTTAATTTAAATGGCCAAAATAACTGAAAACACTTTTACAATAGGTGTGTTATACTGTACTGTAGTTTCTTTCTTAGTACTTTTTTTTTTTCATTGAATTACAGGCAAAAATATGAAACCTCAGGAAAAGATAATCCCAAATAATACTACATTTGCTGCTACACTGACAGAACTCCGCAAATATTACCAATACACTGTACAGGTTCTAGCTTATACCAGACTTGGGGATGGTGTGCTATCAACTCCTCCACTGCTGGTGCAGACTCATGAAGATGGTGAGTGTTGATGTGAATATATTTGTGTAACTGTAGCATAGCTAGTCACTGTAAAGCAATATTGCAGTACTACTAGGACTACTTTTTATTTACCTGTCAGATATGTATCCTTGCTCTTGTATTTTATTTGGCAGCTAATTTGCTTAAAGTTTTACGGACTTGGTTTTTGAGAAAATTATGAAATAAGATGTCCAGGAAAATAACGAATTTTCTTTGACACACATGATCATAGTTGTGCTGCAAAACACAGTAGTACCGCGGGTTACAAGGAACATTGAATTCGAGCAAATATGGATACGAACATACAAATGCATAGTGGTTCATGAGCATTGAATCAGTCACGCATTGCCCGCAATGTTTATGGGATTTTTACCCCTTTTTATTTTTACATTAGCTTGTGCACACCTTCCCCCCCTCTCCCCACTGCTCTAACCCAAACTCTTCTAACCCAAACTCTTCCACTCTCTTAGCAGTGCTCAGAGAACCATCATTTGGTGTATTAGATTTAAGAATTGTTTTTTGTAAAGTTATGACCGTGTGATGTTTGTTGAGTTGAGATCGGTATATTTCATCTCAAAGACAATCGTGGCTTTGTGCAACAATTGGACACTCGCTCCGACAAAGGAAAGGATCGCCCTGGATACGATCTCATGAAGCCAGAATGTTGCATTACCTCAGCACTTTTTTCTTCCCCTTCCTTGGGTTGCAGCAGTCACCCTGTTATTTGCTGGACCTGACGATGGATGCAGATGAACCATTGAACAACTTTTCTTTAGCATCAAGTTTTTTAAAAGTATCTCCTCTATCCTGTCTAATTGCATGTACATGCAGTTAGACAGCATATCCTCTACCTTGATATAGGTGCTTCCCTTGTCTGTTCAGTATACCAGTCTTTGCTATTAACCTAGCCTAAACTTTTCTCATCTTCATGTCCAAAATGCCAAGAGGTTGATAGGAGTACGTTAAACTTCCAGGAATAGTAAGCTAGCAAGTTGGTTACAAGGACTTCCTCTTAAGGTTAAGTGTCTTATGAAAGGACAAGAGTTTGTATTTCTGTTGGAGCAAATCATAAATTTTTAAAGTCATATGTACTGTTTTTTTCTAAACTATACAAATTTGAGTCCTCTGTTACACTTCCTACTTTAAAGTCAAAGTGGCTACTCAATGTGCTGGTGGGGGTTGGGACTTTCCCGCCACCCGCCAGTAACTACCAACACCTCGTTATGAATTTAAAAGCCTAGTTCCAGGTATGCTGAAGGCATAGTCCTTTTAGAGGACACAGGTTTGTACATACATACATACATATACCAAGGCACTTCCCCCAATTTTGGGGGTAGCCGACATCAACAAATGAAACAAAAACAAAAAATGGGACCTCTACTCTCTACGTTCCTCCCAGCCTAACAAGGGACTCAACCGAGTTCAGCTGGTACTGCTTGGGTGCCACAGCCCACCCTCCCCCATTATCCACCACAGATGAAGCTTCCTAATGCTGAAACCCCTATAGTTATGAAAAATAAAAATTACTCTAAAAATTTTTGATTCGGTAGAGAGTTCACTCCTAGAACGAATTACTGTATAGAAAACTCGTAAACCAAGGTACTACTGTACCCTACTGTATTATAATTAAGATTTTACCATAATATGCTAAGTGATATTAATCAATTAAATTCATTAGGTGATCAAAGTGAAGTTATCACCATAATCAATATTTTTTAAAGTAATATTAGTATCTAATCTATCTCCTCTTGAATCTGTGTCAAATTAAAGCATACTGTAGCACTAACTATTTTTTACCTATAATGACATGAATTTGTGGTATTTTCAGTTCCGGGTCCACCTTCAGATGTGTCATTTCCAGATGTCTCATTTACTTATGCCCGCATAATTTGGGATGTTCCTGCAGAACCAAATGGTGAAATTACAGCCTATTCTATTGTTTACCATCTAGAAGAAAACAATGATGTAAATAATACCTTCCAGTTTGGACCTACTACACGTACTTTCAAGTGAGTATACGTCTGATTTCATATCGTCACCCTCATAAACTAACTGCCTAAGTCATTTTCTCCACTTGTTGGGAAATAAAAAACCTTCTCATTTACTACATCTTTATATCATTGTATTGAGCTTCAATTAACAAATTCTAATTCACAAATTCTTCTGTTAAGCATTTGTGAATTGAAGCTGAAGACAATGATATAAAGAATTAGGAAATGAGAAGGTTTTTTTTTATTTCCCAACAAGTGGAGAAAATGACTTAGGCAGTTAGTTTATGAGGGTGACGATATTGGAACTTTTAACACTGTAGGTGTCCCTCGGGATACAACCGAGATCCGTTCTTATGATGTGTTGTAAAATGAGATTTGATGTAAGTAGGAATACACTTAAGTAGGTCTACATTACTTTTTTGTAAGTACTGAAGTCACTCACTTATAATGATGCAGCAGTGAAGTCATAATTTAGGACACAGAAGTTCACTTTATCATGTGGAAGCATAACTAGGAATAAATAAGGAATGAGAAAAGGAAACTATAAAAGAATGTAGATTTTTTAAATGGAAGGTGCATTATATCCACAAAACCCTGTTAAGTTGAAGCTGTTTTAACCCAAGAACATTTTGTATGCCTTTGTAAATTTTTTATGCATGTTAACCTTTTTACCCCTAGGCTATTTGGAAATTTCCAACCCTTAACCCCCAAGGGGTTATTTTTTTCCCAGCACATTTTGCAGTATATTTTTTTTTAAATTGCTCTAACAGCCTTAATTTTTGTCATAGAGAGGTCAGGTTGGTCTCATTCTCTTGGAAAATGCCTGAATTTTCTCAAAAAATTATCAAAAATATGAAAAAAAAAATTTTTATAGCATTTTTTTGCAAGGACGTACCGGTACGTCCATGGGGGTAAAGGGATGGCTTTTGTGAAACGTACCAGTACGTCCTTTGGGGGTAAAAGGGTTAACATTTTATATAAGCTGTAGATGCCCAACATTGCCTAATTGCTAAAGTTTATTTATTTTCACACAGAGCTATTGAACTGAAACCAGAAAGCAATTACATGTTTCTGGTAAGTGCTCGTACTCGACTGGGCCAAGGGAAAGTGTTGCGGGCTCCTGTATACACAACAAACAATAGAGAACTCCCAGCCCCACCTTCTCGACCTTCTGTGTCTCATTCTCAGGTCACATCTACGAGCATAACATTTTCATGGAATCCTGGAAGAGATGGCTTTGCACCCATCAGGTTGGTAATTGTATCCTTATATTTCAAGTAGATATCTGTGTTGTTCATTTTATTAGATCTTTAGTATCGAGGTAGGTTTTTCTTTAAACTTATAGCCCTGGTAATCTTAAGACTAATTTTTATCTGAATTTTTTTTTTTACTGGTAGTATGTATTTCTTGCAGACTATCATTAGTTACATAGAATATGTTTCCTTCAATAACTGTAAATTTAAAACATGCTATTGAATTTCAGTGTATGAGCTATATACAATATAATCAGGGCTATCACTTTAATATTTTCAACATATTTTATGTTTGTTCACAGATATTATACCGTACAATACATGGAGGGATCAAGTGGATGGCAGGCATTTGAAGAAAGAATTGATTACTCCGCCACAAGTTACACGGCTTTGTTATTGAAACCTTTTACTGCCTATAAATTCAGACTACAAGCTACCAACGATATTGGTGCAAGTGGATGGAGTGAGAGCAGTGTAGAAGTGCGTACCCTACCAGCCGAACCTTCTGAGCCTCCTACTGACATCAAGGTGATTATTTTCATTTTCTCATCTTAGAATTTAATCACTGTCCAGAAGTAAAAGTATTGAACTCACATTAGCATTATGAAATTATCTCACAACAAGTGTTATTATTCTCATCTACTGTATATCCTTTGATGAAGGAATTATCTAAATGGAAGATAGCCTGTGAATAGTGGTTTTCACACGCCCCTGCTTTATACACGACGCCCACTTGGTGTTCGCGCGAGGGTAGTAACCTCTGCATTCCATACTTTAAAATTTCTCTGGTATATTTGGAAGTATTTATATCAGAAAAGTGTAAAGAAGGACTCTTTTCACCGGGCGTCACAGGTATCTCCCCAGAAATAGATTTTTCCTTTGTCAAAATCTCTTTTATACTGAATCCTTTAAGTTGAACAAATGGAGCAAGTGATGTACTGTTATATACAAACATACCAGGTTAATCTAGTTTTGAAAACAATTAATGAAATCCAGCATTCCCAAACTTATTCCTTAGTTGTTGGACTATATTACATTACCCTTGAGACATCCTCTTTAATGAGACTTTCCTTTTGAACTAATTGATATAAGTTATTTCAAGATTTAGACTGTGATTTATTTTTTTCAGGTCATTCCTATAACGACCAATAGTGTTAGGGTAGAATGGACTCCCCTATTTCCAGATTCTTGGAATGGTGATGCCAAGACTGGTGGTTATAGGGTTAAATACCGCCAGATGTCGGATATTCCGACAGCATTTAGTGTACAGCACAAAGAACTAAGAGATATTCTGGCAAAAGAAATTGTTTTAAAGGAGTTGCAGGTATGTTTTTTTGGATGATTTTTTTTACAGTTCTTTTATTTTTATCTGAAGATTCATAAATATGGGTTTTATTTTAAGATGATAGATTGTGATGCAGTTTAGGACTTTGCATGTTTAGCATTTTTACCGCTGTCAACGAAGTATGTTTTTACCCCTGTTTCTGTGGTTGTTTGTGAACAACTTCTGGGCCACAATTTTAATTGTAGAGTAGTGAAACTTGCAGGGATTAACTCTCATGTAAAAAGCTGGAAATGATGAAATTTTGGATGTTCAAGGTCAAAGTTCAAGATCACGGCCAAGCAAAATGTCCAATTCACGCAATCAGCCATAAATTTGTACAACTGACAACGATGACCAAATTTATGGCTTCAAACTTGATTCATATTTGAGTGTATGGAAATCCACACATGTTAATACATGTTAAGGTCGAAGGTCAAGGTCAAGGAAAGGTCAAATTCTTGTCATCAACCATACGGCCACAATTTTAATCGTAAAGTAATGAAACTTGCAAGGATTTTAAACTATTATGCAAAGAGCTGTAACTGATTGAATTTTGGAAGGACAAGGTCAGGGACGAGCAAATGGGCCATATCACGTAATCAGCCATAAGTTTGGACATCCTTGTCACGGAGACTTCAAACTTGGTTCCTATTTGAGCTTATGAAAATTCACGCTAACAAGAAACAAGCTTCCGTGGCAGAGGTCTACTTTTTACTGAGTGGCCCCCTAGTCTTTTAATGTTTTATTGTTTTACAATGTTCTGTTTCAGCGTGATACCAATTATGAAGTGATGGTGGTGTCTTTCAATGCTCAAGGAGAAAGTCATCCTTCAGCCCCTTCAACTGTTTATGTAGGGGAAGCAGTTCCCACTGGTCAACCAAGGGATATCCTGGCACAACCTGTGTCATCCACAGAGATCAAGATATCATGGAAGGTACTTTTTGAATTTACTGTGATCTTTTATTTTCTAATAGAACATGTTTTCCCCACCTCTTATAAGAATTTAACATAGTTTCCCATTATTTTGTTGTACATTTGCTATTTCTCTATTACAGTTTTATTGTAACGTGTTTTTAGAGCTATTGTTTATTCTTCAGGTGTTAATCCATCAATATTTTGATGCATCGTATGTACAGTTAATGATGAATGTTTTATATTTTCTATAAAAGTTATATAAGTAAAGAGAAAGATATGACTGAGACTCCTATTTATAATCTTATTAGGTAAGACATCAGTAAACATAATTCAAATAATGGAAAGTGTGTTATCAATGTATTACTTAGTTTCATTATTGCAACCTTCATCCCACCATCTATAACTTGGTGGAGAATTCATTGGTGATGATTTTCATATTTTAAAATTTCTCACACCATATTTTCTGGGTCGACCTGTGACGCCCGGTGAAAAGGGTCCTTCTTTACACTTTTCTGATATAAACCTTCCAAAACATTATATCAGAAAAGTGTAAAGAAGGACCCTTTTCACCGGGTGTCACAGGTCTCTCCCCAGAAATAGATTTTTCCTTCGTCAAAATCCCTTAATTTCCACCTCATGATGTCTTTTCTTGTTGATTTCCAAGTCTTAACTTTTTTTTTTTCTTTTTTTTTTTATGAATTAGCCACCAGATGAGGAAGAATCGAACGGGGAACTTCTCGGGTACAAAATCTTCTACCGAAGTGAGAACGACCCGGAGGGATCAGAAGATACAGAAGTTGTAGGAGCTTCTACTAGAGTGTATGAGCTACTCTATCTTGATATGTACACTAGGTACATCATTACAATGCTATGTTTCAATCCAGCTGGAGATGGACCAAAGTCTGTGCCAGTATACACAAGAACACTTCAAGACCTACCAGGACCTGTGGCAAACCTCAGTTTCACTGACATAACTATGAACAGTCTGAAAGTGGTTTGGAATGCACCTGCGAGACCGAACGGAGACATTCAAGGGTACATTGTTACCTATGAAACTGCTAGACCTGATGAAAGTATGTATTTGAATGCTTCTAATTAGTTTATATATATGTCCTTAATTTGAAAAGTCATGTTTGTGTAGGAATTAATCAAGCTTATAACATATAATTTGTTTAATATTTTTCTTCTAGAAATTGGTAGTAGCGACAAATATTGATGTTAAACTTTATTGGCATGAACAAAGCAGTTCATTTGAAGTCTATCTTTAAACAGAGTGCTGTATATGAAATGGTTACAATAATTTGATGCTTTACTTGTTCTGCAATATTTACACACTAAGTTGGTAAAGGATACACTTTACTTGTTCAAGGAAATATTTTGTATCTCTGGTAAGACACTTTGACCCTTGTAACCCATAAAGTAATGACCCCTGAAGCTAAATTGTACACCTTTCTAATATATATATAAATTAATTAGTCATTTAAGACTAGGATGTTAATATATTTTCCTTCAGCACAGATTTACTAAAAGGAAATGTCTTTGCTATCAACCAAAAATTAGGTTCATGGATAACTGTCCAAATTGATTGTGGTTTGCAGTCTACTTTATTAGGAAAAATTTAAATATGTATGATTTTAAAAAAAATTTTGGTCAATATTGTGTGTGTTCTTATGATTTATGGTCTGCCTCCTTTTCATTTCCTGGTTTTATTGCTTTTATCATGGCCTTTATAGATTTTTTTATATTTCAGATTTTAGTAAACAAGTGAAGCAGAAAGTGGTGACTCCATATTTACTCGTTATGTCATTAGAAGAAGAGGTGACATATGAGTTTAGTGTTCGAGCTCAAACAATTGATTATGGACCTGAGGTAAATAACATAAAACAAAGTTCTGTTAGCTGTGTGAGAAAATACATGAAGAGCTCATCAATTTCCTTAACCCTTTTACCCCCAAAGGACGTACTAGTACGTTTCACAAAACTCATCCCTTTACCCCCATGGACGTACCGGTACGTCCTTACAAAAAACTGCTATTGAAATTTTTTTTTGCATATTTTTAATAATGTTTTGAGAAATTTCAGGCATTTTCCAAGAGAATGAGACCAACCTGACCTCTCTATGACAAAAATTAAGGGTGTTAGAGCAATTTTTAAAAAATTTACTGCAAAATGTGCTTGAAAAAAAATAACCTCTGGGGGTTAAGGGTTGCAAATTTCCAAATAGCCCTGGGGGTAAAATGGTTAATGTAATATAGCTCTGATGGAAAGTAGTATAACCAGATCATGGAGTTGTATTTCTAAATTCCTAAGTTTAGCCTTTTAAAATCAGCTTTAATATGAAAAAAAAATTAATGGTATTTGGTGAGGGGAGGAAAGCAAAACATAAACATGGAAACATGATATTAGAAGCAATAGAGTGGAAAAGGTATGATGTTGTAGCCCATTTACAGTGAATTTAGTAAATAACATTGTCTAACTGTGACCTCTTAGGAAATTATACTCCAAAAGATAAAGATTGTTGCTGTTAGAAAATATTTTAATACTTGGTATCCTTAATCATGTCAGTATTGCAGTATTGTCTGGGTGCTAACAAGGAATGGTGGGAGAAGGATAGGTAGTGGTGGTGGTGGGGGGCAGTAGCTGTAGTGAACAACACCTCGTAGTAACTGGGGATTTTGAGGAGGGAGAAGTCTAATTGGAAAGGGATCTCTACCTGAGGTATCACTCGCCCCAGCATTGCATTCCATGCAACTTTTTTCTCTGGTATATTTAGCAGTATTTATACCTTTGAAATGGTGCTGTAAGGAGCATTTCACTGGGCGACACAGGTTCCTCGCCCAGAACTAGATCTTTCCTTCGTCAAAATCTCTTTTTTATATCAGAATATTGCGTAGCAGGAAACCTTTTCAGCTATATTTGAATATCTAACATATTAAATAACATTTTACTTTCAAATATTAATGGATAACAGGTTTTAGGAGATAAAATTTGAATTAAAACCATCGTTATTTTGTAAGATTTAGCCTTTATGCAGAATCTTGTTAATCAGGTACGAGCAAATGTCACAACTGGGCCACAGCCGGGATCCCCAGCAAGACCAAAAGATTTAACCTTGACAAAGACAGTTTCCAGCGTTACTCTACACTGGCGCAATAGTCATTCAGGAAAGGGTGCTATTCTTGGCTATTACATAGAAGCTATGAAAACAGGTATGTTGTTTTAAGATATTTGTATCGATTCAACAAACAATCCTCTTATTTTACCAAAGCAGAATATCCAAAGTGCAGAAATTTGCTGATTTCTATCTGTTAATGTATTGTTAAACCAAAACTCATTTGCCTTCATAGGTATATCCTCTCTGCTACCAGGAGGTGCCTTTTTTCATATGTATTTTTTTCCATCCAAAGTTGTTCTTTTAGAAGTCATATTCAATCTGAACTCATTTGTTTTTCATAGCCTAAACTTCTGAAGTCCCATTATGATATATGGGGGAGGTAAACATTCAGTTAAATTTTTTATTTCTTCCTTCTAACATCCCAACAGTTATGGTCACTGATCCATGAGAAAGTTCTAAATATAACCCTTAATTATTCATAGGTAAACAGCTAGTGATAAGCAAATGTCTGTCTCTGGCATTGAGCATGATTATACTGTATTAGGAAGTTTTATATTTATGAAGCATGATTGTTTTTATATCATATGTTTGTGTGTTTTAAGTCAAAATTGTTAGTGGCTTTTTATATCACCTCGAGTATATGTTTATACATTCAAATTTCAGGTTTTCTCAGTATTCACTTTGTTGCACATAATTATTCCTTCCAAAGGACAATATATTGTATTTTTTGGAATTTGAGTCAATTTACACAATTTAGGTTTAATGGATATTTATATGAAATGTTCAGTTTAAGAGTAGATATGTGAAAGGATGTTCATTTGCACATTGAAGTACTCCGTAAGACGAAAAACAGCAAGGGAGCTATTTTCTGATAATGTATCATATGTTGTATTGATATTTTGTAATAATTTATTGTGCAGTTATAAACTGATAGGATTTTCTTTTAAGCTGTACGAGAGTATGTCAAAATTTAGAAAGGTTTTGTTGCAAGGTGTTGAAGATACATTTTTATTCCTACCATATATTGCTCTGTATGTAAAGCTGTTTTAGTGGCTGTTGACAGTCACATGTGCAGTGCAATTGTCTGTTATTTCTATACTGTTATGTTTTTTCCCTTGGAAATTTCTATTGGTCACAAATTTAGTAGAACTCAAAGAAGCATTATACATAATTTCAAGAATTCTGAGTGGTGCTGAGTTATCCGCAAACAGTTTAGGCTACTTTTAAATTTTGCCTGTACCGTTTTAAGGGTAATAATTGATAGTGCTAGGAGTCTGTGTTTCATAAGGACTAACTATAGTCCATTTCTTTTATCGATGCAGATTTGCACCGACTCGCAGCGGTGCCCTTTTAGCTCGGAAAATTTTCCTGATCGCTGATTGGTTAGAATTATCTCGTCCAACCAATCAGCGATCAGGAAACTTTTCCGAGCTAAAAGGGCACCGCTGCGAGTCGGTGCAAATCTGCATCGCTAAAAGAAAATGACTATAGATGTAATGTTTTCTGCCTAGCATTGTTTTCAAGGGGAGACCTTTTTTTTCCTTTTTCATATGATTTGAAAAATAGCTTTTTTATCACTGTACGTTTGATTGGTTGATGATGGTAACCATTGAAACAAACCCATCTGAAAAATAACAGTTGCACCGTATGGCAGTATAGTAATTTACTTGCACAGCAGTCATTAAGAAAATTTTTATGTTTGTTTGCTGTTACACCTTGTCTCTTTCACATCTCTGCTCTCACTTTTATTATAATGCAACTCGTGCTTATGTTCACCAAATTTTTGAACGTTTTCTCACTATATCACTAGGGTTGTAGATTAACAGTCATTAGTTTTCTTTTACGAGACTTTTTTTTTTACCTTTTGACTGTCGACTCTTAGCAAGTTTAAAATTAATAGACTTAGTTAATGAAAGGAAATGAAGTAACGACACTAGAATTGTGAGCTGTGCCATCAAGTGATTCGTTTGTAATATGTTTTTCAGGATTTTTATAAGAAATTTCAGTATTTTATCAACATTGATTTTCTTAAATGTCTACTATGATTTATATTAATTTTATGGTCTGTATATAGTGAAGAGCATTATGTTTATTAGTTATATTTATTTGGTGAAACACTATGGAAATAGGGAAGAAGTATAGGTCTTATCTCCTGCCTTACTCCCATTTTGTTTTAGACTAATTTTTTAAGATACTGGAAGACAAGCCATAGCATTGTCCTTCCTTTAATTTCACCCCTGTCTTGATTGAATTTTGCTCCTCTTCAGTCTTTAATGATGTATATTCAATTTTTTGAATAAGATACAAGATGTCTGTCATAAAATCTTTACTATATGCTACTATTCTTTCTTATATTTTAATTTCCTTAGTCAATACAACACATAGATTACAGTATTATACTTTTCTATTTTACTCTCAAACAGCATTTGTTGTCCATGAATAGTTCACTCACTCTTTCTTGGTGCTGTACCTCCATGGCAGTCATAGCAGTATAGTTTAATCTATTTATTTTTTTCCGGTTTGTTGCATTCGTCTAACCCTGGATGGGTTATGCTATGAAGCAAAATAGAACATTTAAATATTGTATATAGATGAAGTAATAGAAAATAAAATTGATTTTTATATATCAATCGGAACAAGCTTGATGCCGAATGCTTTAGAAAATTTAGACGGGCAATGCAAACTTCTATGTCCAGCATGGATAAGAACAACTAATGGTGATGAGAAGGATGACCGTTATATAGCAGAAGGGCAAACCTAAGGGGTAGTTAAACGCTTTTATGATTGCGACATATAGAAGTCTGTAGGAGGAATTGATAGAGTAATACATACATATATACCAAGGCACTTCCCCCAATTTTGGGGGTTAGCCGACATCAACAAAGAAACAAAAACAAAAGGGGACCTCTACTCTCTACGTTCCTCTCAGCCTAACAAGGGACTCAACCGAGTTCAGCTGGTACTGCTAGGGTGTCACAGCCCACCCTCCCACATTATCCACCACAGATGAAGCTTCATAATGGTGAATCCCCTACTGCTGCTACCTCCGCGGTCATCTAAGGCATCGGAGGTAGCAGCAGGTAATAAAGTAATAGAGTGATAAAGGAAATAAATAATGAATTGGATTTGTGCATAATACCTCTTTTTCTTTGCACTAGAAATGGGGCCATTTGTTTTATGTATTAAATAATTGGTAAGGTATTAAATTTAAAATGCCTTGGTTCATTTAAAGGTTCAAAGATCTCTCATGAATAGCAAAGGCAAGGGACAGTGACAATTCCCTAGCAGTACAATACCTTAGAGACTGATCATCAATCTAGGATCAAGGAGAGGCAGGCAATGGCTGCTGATGACTCAGCAGGTAGTCCTATAAGCTCCCCAAACCCCTCCCTATCCATCGCTCACATAAAGGGTGAGATTGCAGACTCTAAAAGGAGCTATTAGGCTTTAGCAGGTCTTGAACCCCCATCCAGCAGATTGCCCAGCAGGTGAAGAAGCAGTTTAAGAAGTGTAACCAGTTGATGAAAAATATAAGATAGTTTGAAATGAGAATGGGAGAGCAGCTTTCATTTATTGGAATGGTTTGGCACCTTGAGTGTTTTTTTGAATGAGGGGACACCTCATAAACCGAGTGTCTAGAGAAGAAACAATACGAACATCAGGGAAGGCTCATTGAAAGGATATAGCATAGGGGAAAAAAAAAACTATTTACTCTACACAAAAGAAGGAAACTAAGCGCACCAGTAGCTAGTTATTATGTTAACACTATAACTTGTGTGTTGTTGGTAAAAAAAGTGTCTCTTTTAAAGTTTATTTTCACCTAGTTAATATATGTAAAAACTGAAGTAAGCAATATACAATCATACACACTTTATAGTTTAAATAGTATCACATAGGCATAGCAGGACAACATATACCTCTCTAGTTTGGGAAACATTCTACTCTTGGAAAAGTTAGTGAATTCTATATGATTAAACAAAGAAAAAAATAGATTAGACTAGAATTATTGATTCCATGATTTTGGTGAAGTAACAAAATAACAGTGATTAAAGAGCTTGTTATCATCAAACTACACACCCAAAAAAGAGAGGTTCTTTCTTGACTTGAACCCAGGACCCATAGGAGTTTATGGAAGGTTATGATGTCCAGCTGGGAGACAAATCTTTATAAAACAAGAATGAAGTTTCCAGGATTTGGGGAAGACTATGAATATTTGGTTATGCATTGTAAATAATAGTATTTTTTTCTCTGGACCAAAGTTTTCCAGCATACATTGTAGCTCTTCTTCGGCCAAATACCAGACGGTACATAATTGTTCATAGACATTTTAAAACAGTCCCAATGTCATTTTTTATTGTGTAGGATTGATAAAATTTCTACTTTCACAGGCCATTTGATTTTAAGTTTCAAAGTTTATACACTTAGATGATGTTATTTTAAGACAAAAATATTGTTGCCCAAAACTGTTAGTAATTTGGAGTTTGCAAGACATTACAAACTTTGAGGGGTGTGTTCCCTGAACTATTTTAACTTGTACAGTAAAACATTTTATCTAGACATTGTAACTAAAGCGTATGTAACCCCAATTTTAACAGAAAGATATCTCTTCTTTAGCTGTCACAATTATCATTATGAAAGATATTTTGCAATATTAATTTTGCTTCTGTAACCATAGTATTGCTTATTGATTATTCTGCATGTCATTCTAAATTTTTCATCCGACAGCATGAAAGTAGTTGTGCAAATAGTTGGTATTATTGTTTATTTTTGTCCCTTTTTTTTAAGTGTGTTTGGTGAAGGTTTTCTAAGTTTTTCTTTTCTTTTCATTAAAATTTATCCTCCTCACCTGCTCGACTACAGCTGGCTTAGAATGGCAGATGTGTAAGTATGCATATTGTGGAATGGCTCCATTGCCTTGCATGTACTTTGGATATATTTTTGAATGCAGGCAGTAACAGGAAGTTTGCCGAGGGTGTAACCTATTCTTCACTAAAAAGGGTTTGTAGCTTTTAATTTGCCAAAAAAAAAAGATAGTACAGTATATGTATTTGCGATAACAGCGCTTAGTACATACATACGGGGGTAAAGTATAATCCAATAAAAATTTTTTTGGGCTCAAGCCATGACGTCCTGATGGAAGGTTCCTTCAGTAGCTTCCTAGGGTATATTTAACTACGACGTCATGGCTATCTCACCCAAAAATAGATTTTTCGCTTCGCTCAAAATCCGTTATGTGTAAATCTTTACTAAGAAATTATGATTCATTTATTATTGGGTACCTAAATTACATTGCACAGTATATCTACTGTTTTATTAGTTTATTTAAAGTTTTCGAAGTAAGTCACTGTAAATAGTCTCCAAGTTGGTAGCATTATAATTGTTCTAATTAATATAAGTACAGTACTTTAATCATTCTTGGATCCTATGCACTGGTAATTTTTCTTATTTTGGGTATTCCAGATCGTTTAACTAGTAATTTCTGTAATTCAAATTGACTTCCTCCAAGGCACTAATTTTTGGTTGTGGATAGTAGCTCTGATACTTACTAGCTTCATTGAAGTCTGAACTACCAGGTTTGTTAACCCTTTTACCCCCAGGCTCTTTGGAAATTTCCAACCCTTAACCACCAAGGGGTTAATTTTTCCCCAGCACATTTAGCAGTTTATAAATTTTAAATTGCTCTAACAGCCTTAATTTTTGTCATAGAGAGGTCAGGTTGGTCTCATTCTCTTGGAAAATGCCTGAATTTTCTCAAAAAATTATCAAAAATATGCAAAAAAAAATTTTAAATAGCATTTTATTGCAAGAACGTACCGGTACGTCCATGGGGGTAAAGGGATGAGTTTTGTGAAACGTACCAGTACGTCCTTTGGGGGTAAAAGGGTTAAGACTTGTTGCAGATTTCTCTGGGAGATTTTTTTTTTCATTTTCATTATTCTGATAATGGTATGCATCAGAGCAGATTGAATAGGCTTCTTAACTGTACAATATATAAAATATTACCATTTGTAAGAACTTAGATATAAAATAACTATGAAAAGCTTCTTAAACTTAATCATGTATTTATGTGAATATATGCTTAGATCTGAAAAGGGAATTATTCTCTGAAAGGTTAATTGAAATTTAACAATCTCTGGTTATTTTTACGCTTATTTTCACTTGTAATAATGGTAAAGTATTCCTCCTCATATGAGGATCATGCATTGCCATTCCCTTTTAGAAGAGGGCTGAATTCGAAATGTAACTCACATCAACAAAGAGACCAGTTGTAACTATTGTATTGTATGACTATTCCTGCTAGTGGTAAAGGGCTGTCTTTTTTAGTAAGTTATCCATAGAGGTGTTGGGCAACTCTATGCATTTGATGACTAATGCTAAGCAATATGAATACTGAATTGCATGGTAAGTTTTACGTTGTAACTGCTTAGCACATTCTTCCACAGAAATTGCCGTTTTTTATTTCTTTAGTCAGCTTTGTATTTTTTTCCTGCTGTTCTCTCACTTATTGCTACGATTGCCCAACAGGACTTTCTGTATTTATTGCTACCTTTTTATTTTAGTATGTACTGCTTCATAGCATGATCTTATGCATTGTGATTCCATTTACTCAGATGTATACATGAATTATATTTTATAAAACAAGTTTCCTTCCTAAAAATTTCAATTTTCAGTGATTTTGTTTAAAGTTAGCAGTTTGTGATCAATGTAAGCCTTGTAAATTGTGCGTGGTTCCTTTTTCTTACCATTGATGATGGTGAAGGACACTGGAAATGATGAATGCTACTGGTGGAAGTTTTCTCTCTAGAGATCATAGCAAGTCGGGCCTTTATTCAGTGCATTATATGCTCATAGTTGATATTTATAGTGGATTAATGAATGGGTTTGTTGTAAATACATATTGAAAACAAGTCGTTACTCATTCAATTGTGTTTGACTTTGGACATACAAATTTTTTTTACAGTACTTCAATTTTTAGGGGTTTGAGCTACATACATACATATACCAAGGCACTTCCCCCAATTTTGGGGGGTAGCCCCTTGTCGATGTCTCACAGGATGTAGGTACAAGAGAGGGGGTTCCCAGCCCCCTCGTCCCGTCCCTTTTAGTCGCCTCTTACGACACGCAGGGATAACGTTGGCGCTATTCTAATCGTTTTTATGCCCCCTCGGCCACAGGGGGCATAACTTTTATGATTACTACGAATTTAGAATGGTGTATTCCAACATCGTGTATATAATTGTACATATTTAATCAGATTATGAAGGGGAGTTTATCTCCTTATGAGTGAAGATAATTTTACAGGTCCTGATACAGGATTTGGAGTCTTTTTAGGTCATGTTTGGCAATTTAATCTTGTCATTTAAAATTTCTATTTACAGAATTGAATATCAAATTGTGCAAAACAAAATCAAGGAATATTGCACACAGAATATTTTTTTCCTTCAATACTGACTAGGTGATTTTACTAGTGTCATTGGAAATAAGCCTTTTTTTAATTAGTCTTATTGATATTTTTGTGAAAAAGTTATAAAGAATTTCAGATTAGGAAAAGATAAGGAAGCTTTGAAATAAACTGTATAAGTGTAATTGTAAAAGAATTTGTTAAGAATTTTTTTTTCTTGTTCAGTTTTAGGAAGTTAGCACAGAAATTTAGTTATCCTAAAGATCAGCAATTGGAACTAACCAACTATCCAATACGCTAGAATCCCATCTCACTGTAAACTCGTAGTTGATAAGATCTTTCTGTTATATGTCAAGTACAGTATCCGTATACACAGGAGAGTTAGTATACTCCATTGTTTGGACATTTTCATAAAACAAATTTGTAATTATATTAAACCAGTTGGAATTATAGCACTGCAATTAGAGATGTTTGAAATATGAGAGAAATAATACTGTTTTTCATATAGTTGCAGTAAATACATTGCACGGACAGATACTTAAAAGTGTACTTCAACCCATACATACATATACCATGGCACTTCCCCCAATTTTGGGGGGTAGCCGACATCAACAAAGAAACAAAAACAAAAAGGGGACCTCTAATCTCTACGTTCCTCCCAGCCTAACAAGGGACTCAACCGAGTTCAGCTGGTACTGCTAGGGTGTCACAGCCCTCCCTCCCACTCACCCTCTTAAGTGTACTTCAAGTACGACATTTATTATTGAGTAGACAAAGAATAAGTTCCCCATTGATATTTTTGGATAAAAGAAAGACAGTTTAGTATTAAATGTTCTTTCATTTTATTTAAGTGAAATCCTTGAACAAAAGTCGTAAGTTACTCGTAATCAAGTGATGGTAGACCACCTAAAACTACCTGAGCTGGAAATTCAGGTAACAAATTATTAATGTGGCATCATCCTAGACAGGTCAACAAGAGCAGTAACAATATGTATTGTTACTGCCTTTGTTGACCTGTCTAGTATTAAAAAAAAAAAAAACGGCACTACCAATTTGTAAATCATGAGAATACATATTTAGGGTTCCAAGGTAAACAATGATTAAATGGGTGTTTTAAAGGTAGAGGACAATAGGAAGATGGTAACAAGTGTATCAAAAGAATTTGAAATGAATATTGGGGTTCCTCATAGATCTTCCATGAGCCTCGTGCTATTTATCATAGTCATGTGGGAAGGTACAAAGGAGGGAAGAAATGGAAGCCCCAATTAGTTGATACATGGAATAATCAGAGAAGATTATTGAACGAGGTTAGAAGTGAAAATTATGACAAACAAATCAAAGCTTATACTGCAATGACTAGGTTAGAAACAAAGTAAAAAATATAGCTAGGAAAGTGGTTATTTGGAGGTTATGTGATAAGTAAGAGTTCATTACTCTGTACTAAATGCATTATGTCATAAGAAATTCTCAGAATTAGGCGATACACTATACACAAAATAAGAGATTTTTTATACCTATTACCGTATATAAGAGCAATGGGGAAGAGAGGGAAATAGAACATATTGAGTACAGTGCTATTATTGGTATGGTATGTGTATTCTGTTTGTTGATAGGTAATAAATAGCTTACACTACCACACGACCATATCCTGCTAACTCTCCAAGTTTGACTACTTTGTGATTCTTAGCATATCCTTGGTTTACCAAGTACATTTGAGGTAATATTTAGGATTCCAGTAACTGACACCATGACTATTCTTTTTCCTTACTTTATGTGGAAATTAAGTGTACTGTTCATGAAGTGAGGAGACAAACATACTATTCCAGATTCAAGTGCATGAAGTCAGAAGTATTGAGTTTTCCCAACTCTCAGGAAGAACCTGTTAGGTGTATGGTTCCTGAAGACAAGAGTCTGGCAACAGGCAATCTTCTCAGTCCTTTACCTACAAGTGTATACTGACAGATCCATGGATACCTGAGATCCTTGTCTTAGCAGTAGTTTCTCAGCAGATTATGTAGGAAACCTAGCTACCTCGCAGGACAAGAGTCAGCTCGTGTTTTAAGATAATGGTCTTGAAGTAAGCTTAGAATGAGAAGGAAAATGGAATGCCCCTTGTACCTCTTTTTTTTTTTTTTTTCCTTCTCCTTTCTTAGCAGAAGGAGTCACTTTGTTTTTTGCTGGATTGGATGGTAAGCCAGTTATTTGAGTAAATTTCTTGAGAAATAGAGTAGGTTTTATTTAGAAGTATCTCCCCATTCTCTCAGACAAAGGAAAGGATGGGTAAATGTATACTATCCATTATTTATAATGGCCATACATTCTAATGTCATGTACGTCATATGGAAATAGGCTCTTTCCATGACCGTCTACCATTCCCTGGTAGTGATCTAGCATAACATCTGCTGCATCTTCAGGCCTAGGTTGCTAGGAGGTTAACAGGAGTTATCACTTTCATTCCTACACAGGTCCAAAGGGCTTGACATTCCTGGGAAATTAACCCACCCAGTTGGTTACAAGGACTTCCTCCCTGTTAAGAAAAAGTCTCTTACTAAAGGACGAAGGTTTGTATCTGTGTAGGAACTAATCACAAATTTTTAAAAGTAATTTGTATTTTTCTTAACTGTACAAACCTGAGTCCTTTAAGTTACAGTTCCTGCCTCAACCTCTCCGCAAGTCCTAGGTTTGAGGTCTAAGTAACTTCTCAGGTTGCTGGGAGGGGCCAGAGTTTCCCCGTCACCTACCAGTAACTACCAACACCTTATTGTAATTTTAACAATCGCAGTCCAGCTAGGCTGGTAAGATGCTCATATTAAAGGACTTGGTTTTGTATAGATAGGGAAAATGTAAATAATTCATAAAAATTTGGGATTTCATCATAGTGAATAGTGAAATACAAAGGGATATGATTTGCCCATGAAGTAGTATTGCCATGCAGACCAATATGATCATAATACTACTCAAGGAAAGAAAATTTTTTATTTTTAGTTTAAGGGATAGTCGTTGAAATTTAACTAGCTTCGAGAGAAGCAATATAAATGCCATGGGAGGCTCATGAAAAATAATTAAAGGGGAATGAAGAATGTTGAAAACCTGTGTAAATGAATTGAAGTAATTCTTGATTGAATATGAAGCAATGGTAAAAAGGCCATAGGAATTGTGCTTTGTTGTAAAGTGTTGGGGTAAACCTAATAGATTAATACCTCATTTTACAAGCAGCTCAGAATATGAGCATGTCAGTATGCAAGCATAAAATTTCTAATTGGTATATGAGAATTGTATCGGTCTGCAAGCAAACATTTCAGTCCGTATTCATAATTTTTGTGGGAAAATACTAACGAAACAAGCACGAACTGAGCAGGAAACAGTCGTGCAGTAACTATGCGCCACCCATTTTATTTACCTATGTTTTTTTCCCATCCCCCTGCTCAAATCTTAACTCTTTTTACTGTCTATGGACTATTCTTACCAGCATCACCTTATGTTATCTTGCAAGGGCTTTTGCCAGTGTGTTCTTGTAAAGTTATGACCTCCTGTTCTTTATAGAATTGTGATTTATATTGTTCATGTCAAGTAAACAGTATACAGTGCAGCATCATGACAATGGCCCCCAAGAAGATCATGAAAGCAGGAAAGGAGGAGATGAGAACCTTAAAGCTGAAAAAAGAAGTTATCGAGAAGTATGATTAAGGAACACAAGTGGGAACCCTGTCAAAAATGTACTCATAGAATGTTGACGATTTACAAAATCCTGGAGAAGAAAAAAGGAATCAAAGCAATTGATATTGCTAAAGTGGGGGTTGCTTAATTTAACAGAAAAAATACCATGTATTCAAGATAATATCAAGAATTTTTTTTTATATGGATCATTGAGAAGCAGTTAGGAGTAGATACAATATATGAAAAAAATTATTTGTGAAAAGGCAGTTTTTTATGCTGACCTCTTAAAAAGAAATGAGCCAGGTATGCCAGCAGACCAAGAAAAAGGAACATACAAAGTGATCCATGCCTGGTTTGAAAACTTCTAGAGAACAGGAATCGTTAGCATTTGTGTGGCATGGCTCAGCTTCAAGTTTTTTTTTTTTTAGGAGAAATTATTAAAATTATTATGATGTCAAGAAAGCAGAGGTATTCATGTCCAAATTTGAAGGGTTTGGGGATTTTGAGTCTTATATGCTGTAAGATTATAATTGTGGTGGGACTGGTCTGTTTGGAAGAACAGAAGGTAATTTCTCATCACAAACCCATAAAAGACTAACTTTGCTATTGTGTGCTAATGTCAGCGGGGATGGCAAGGTCAAACCTCTCCTGGTTTATTACTTGGAGAATCCATGAGCCTTTAAAAAGTGCAGAGTGCAGAAGAAACAACTTAAGGTTATGTTGAGGTCAAACAACAAGGCTTGCATAGCACGCAGATTGTTTGTTGAATGGGTCAATAAGGTCTTAGTCATGAGGTCCAAAAGTACCTCATGGACAAGAACCTCCCATGTCCAAGCCTTGTTGCTTATGGACAATTCTCCTATCCATCCTCCAGCTATTGAAGACGACCTGATGGAGGAATTCATATTCATCAAGATCAAGTTCCTGCTGCCTAACACAATTCTAATGTTTTCATCTCATGGATCAGTAGATGATCTCCAAGCTCAAAATACTATATAAAGGCAGAGTTCCAGCTATGGTTCGAGGTCATTGAAGGTACCAAGCTCCCCCTCAGAGTTTTGAAAAGAAAATTTCCACATTGCCAATTACCTCAAAATCATTGATAAGGCCTGAGAAAGGTCATCAAGAGAACCCTCAATTCTGCATGGAGGAAACTGCAGCCTGAATGTGTTGCAGAATGTGGTTTTTAAGGGTTCATGCCTATGCAAAAAGGGTCAGCTGATGATGAAACTGTGTCCTTAGAGAAAACAAATTGGGTTGGAGGTGGATATGGACAGCATCATCAATCTGCTAGAAGAGCAAAGCAAGCAGATGATGACTGAGTAGCTGTTGGAGTTGCATTAGGAGCAGCAACAAGAGGTAGTGGAGGATATTTTATTAAAAGAGGAGGAGGGACATTGGAAAACCTCTTGCTTCAAGTGAAATGAAAGAAATTTTTAAAATGTGGAAAACCCTGCAACATTTTGTAAAAACACATCACTAAAATAAGGCTTCCGGCAGGGCAAGTAGCTAAAACAGGCATCTCTAGATATCTTCCTTTTGATGATGTGTGGTTATCTCAAGTGTCCTGGAATCTTTCACTTTAACCCATGTTTTGGGAGGGAATACCCAGGCTCTCATGAATGTAAATCGTCATATGCATAGGTTTTAACCAACTCGGAACGGGGGTGGGGTGGGAGGACTCAATAAGTCTCAGTACCCTTTTCCATGATATAAAGAAATATGCTAATGGTCTTGATAGGGGTGTCTAATGTCTGTATAACATACACATTCTTAAACTTCATGCCATGTAAAAGTTTAACATGCATTACAGAAACTGGGGCAGTAGTATAAATAGGTTTTCAAAAGTATTTACTTGCATAAATAAGTATTGTACACACTCCATAAATTCCAAAATGTTTTATAAAGATTTTCATGATTATAGAAAGATGTGGGCTTTTATAGTGCATTGGGCACATGTACTAGATATTCACCACATACTGCAACATTCTGTTATAAGAGAACCAATTATTGTATGTTATGATACTGAAATAGTTTGAGCTTGAGTGATAGAATATTCCTCAGATGAAGCAAGGTCTTCACATTTGCATATAATTTTTCATTATAATTACATTTATGTATGTTAATTTGAAAGTGATTCACTAACCTTCTTAAGCTATTCTATATTAACAATAATGTATATTGAATTAGTGCAAAATTGTGATCTACTATGCATATCAGACCCTATGACATACTGTTTTTCGCAAATATCTTTGAAACGAAGACTCGGATCAACATGATGCTTTAGCACAGAGTGTTTCACACACTCCGCTAATTTTTAACACTATTGTACACTGTCAAATGCTGCTAATTATGGCGTTTACTCTTGACTGTGAAGTCAAAAACCTGCTTGATATACTACACATTCGAACAGGTGAGGCGTGACGTATTTGTGACGTCTATCCACTCACTACCTCCACTCCTGGCTTCCCCTACTCCCTTTCCTCCCCTCTTACCCCACTCCTTATCCCCCTACCTCTTTCTCCTCCATACCTCCCTTACCCATTCCTCATCCCCCCCCCCCTCTCTCTCTCTCTCTCTCTCTCTCTCTCTCTCTCTCTCTCTCTCTCTCTCTCTCTCTCATAAGGGAATGGCTGTTACCTTTCTCTCTCTCTCTCTCTCTCTCTCTCTCTCTCTCTCTCTCTCTCTCTCTCTCTCTCTCTCTTGAGGCTACACGGTATATGAAGCCAGACACAAGTATGACGAATTAATGACAGATTAATAAAAATTATATGCCGAGTAAAGTTTGATCGTTTATGCAAACAATCGTAATCGATGTGCCTGTTTGTCGAGAGTGATGAATACTAAAAGTAAAATATGTGGTCAGTTATTTATAGTATTAATCCAGCCATCATATACTCGCTGTCTATTTATGTCTGCAATGACTTCTTAACATATGGCAGCCTTTTCCTAACATTAGAATAAATTATTCATATATTTATCGCTTCAATTTCGTTTTAAGTTTTTACCCTGCTTCGGATTCCCACTTCAGTTCCACCCTTTTCCTTTCCATCTCTTACACAATTTCTTATAAATGACCAAGCGTCAGCTACATCATCCCATCAAACGTTCAACATAACCTATGGGTATTAGGGTCGCATACTCGTATAACTTTCAATGGTTGTATAATTGTCAAACAAACCTCATACAATAATTAGGCAACAATAAGTTGCGCTGGAACAAGAATCAGGGTCATACATAAAACACCCTACCATACTTAACATATATACATTGGAGTTATCCGCCATTATAAATAAGTCATATGTGTGCATAGCTTCATTTCTTCGTGTGCAGAGAGAGGGAGAGAGAGAGAGAGAGAGAAGGGGGATTGAGGGAGATGAAAGGGAGATATGGAGGTGAAAGAGGGCGGGAATAGGGAGTAGGAGTAGGGTAGGAGGGAGGGAAAGGGAGGGATGGTGGTAGTAGGGGAAGGCAGGGGCGGAGATAGTGGATGAATGGACGACACTATTACGTCACGCCTCACCTGTTCGAATGTGTAAATGGCTCACGCAGGTTTTTGACTTCACAGTCAAGAGTAAACGCCATAATTAGCAGCATTTGACAATGCTCAGTAAGTTCAAAAATTAGCGGAGTGTGTGAAACAATCTTTGCCAAAGCACCATGCTGATCCGAGTTTTCGTTTCAAAGATATTTGCGAAAAACATTATGTCATAGGGTCTGATATGCATAGTAGTGTATGAACTATTAAATATCTTTTTATTGAATTAAGATGAAATTTGTATTCACTTCCATCAGTAGCATTTTACCTGGTTCAGGAATTATGTGGCTACTTTTTCAAATCACTGAAAAAAAAATGTACACATCCTTTTCCATTTTGTTTTATTCTCTCGGTTGTGCAGTATTTAATGGGCCAAACTGAATACTTCTTTTTTATTATTTTTAAGTCAAGATTTTTTCTTATAATTTCATCAATTTCAATTTATTTCTATGAACTTCCCCTGATGTTTAATTTTCTTCTTTTCCAGAAGCTTGGTTTATCATTTACCCCTAAAATTTATAATAGAAAATTCTCATTTTCTTTCCTTTCTATAGACACATGTCTCTAGTAAAGTAATGAGACACTAGCAATTAATGGCAAGAAGCAAAGTGCCAGGGCCTTTGTTATTTCAGTTTCTCTGTCACCATCGGTACAACTCAACATACCCATCTTCCATATTTTGAAAAGTTTTATTGCGATTAAAATGTCTTCCTCTAGATTTGTCAGCAATCACTGCACAGGAATATTACTGTGATTTAAATTATCATTGCTAATAGTGTGATTGGCTTTCTGTTTGTCACTAGGAAAATCTGTTTCAAGTTTGAATGCTAAGTAAACTTACCTTTAGTATAGGGGGAAATCCAGAGAAGCGTAAGGTAGTTGTTTGTTGCGGATTTGATGACGAAAATGACATGCCAGCTCTGTAACACGATAGTAATGTGCTTCAAAGGTCTTTAGTTATTTAGCTTCATCTGTTTAATCTCAGAAGACAAGTATGTCTTCATTTGTAAGCTGTAGTGCTGATATTACTTGGCCAGTTGCTAACCATACCTAATTTTCTTAGTCGTATGCAGGGGTATAGTGTTCTATTCAGTGAGAGTTCCAAATGTTCACTGCATGTTACAGAGTTGAGATACTCTCGCAGAGCCTTGACTTCTTTAATTGAATTAGATCCTTCTATTGCTAAACACTTGAATTCCCTCATTACTAGTCACTATTTTAAACAACTAGATTTGGAAACAGAAGACCGAGTTGGTAGTCTGGATCCTTATATCCATTTGCTCACTAAAGTAAGCAACCCCACTTTACATTTATGGATGGCATTCCATATCATATGATTATCTTACCCCTTTAATGGTGTTAGTGATGTGTCATCTAAAGCTGATCCATTTCATAACGTTTGGGTGGCAGTCCGCTTTGTTTACTTGCTAGCTTGGCCACATAATCATCACAGATTAACGTTAAGTGGGTGTTGTAAACACCAATACCTTTTTAAAACTTATTAAAAACTCCCTAATAAGTTATTAAAGATAAGTTCTGATGCTGTCTGATCCTGAAATTTACAGATGCAGCTACTTGCAAGACTATGTACGCTTCTCAGTTTACCCAATTTATTGTGGATAGTCATCAGTGTGTTATCTTGACTACAAAGAAAGGCTGTTAATGCTAGTCAACTTCATTCTTTAAGCCTTCAATGCCTCAAAGATGTTATGACTTGCTATAGACTAATTAATTAATCTTTTTCTAGTTTCACTTTGATTTCATACTTTGAGCTCATCATAATGGCTAATAAACAAAAATATTTAAATGCAGGCTTTGCAAGTTGGTTTTCCAAAGTATTGTTTTTTGTGGGTATTAATATAGGAAGTGTTCTTGAAGTCTTTTACTTGGCAATTTGTATAACAAGGTATTTCTAGTGTTATAGAAGGTTTCTTTTTGTGGAAAAGGGAAGGATATATTCACAAAACAATCTGGAGACTTGTATTTCAAGAATGGCCTGTTACCAGTAATCTAGCCCAGTTGAGTCTATAACCTAGAATGTTGGTTAAAACAGAAGGATGACCTAGAGGCCGCTCGTGTTAGGTGACGGTGGCGTGGTCCAAGTGTGGTTTCTAGGGTCTTTGTTTATGGCCCTTCCCTTTGATGAAGGAATTATCTAAATGGAAGACAGCCTGTGAATAGTGGTTTTCACACGCCCCTGATGTATACACGACACCCACAAGGTGCTCGCGCGAGGGTAGTAACCTCTGCATTCCATGCTTTTATCTTTCTCTGGTATGTTTGGAAGATTTATATCAGAAAAGTGTAAAGAAGGACTCTTTTCACCGGGCGTCACATGTCTCTCCCCAGAAATAGATTTTTCCTTCGTCAAAATCCCTTTTACTGATTTTTCTTTATTTTATAATTTACCTCCATTAGAGTGTGGAAGTCAGCTATATGAGCGTCGGGGAAAGTTCAGAGAAATGAATGGAATTTAAATTATAAAACTTGTTTTTTCTATACTCACCTGATGTTTATATAACATGCCCACCCTCCACCCCACTGACTTGTGATGTCAGTTGGACAGGAAATAGTTAATGTTAGAAACTGAAATGATAAAGGATCTGGTGCTTTGCATATTAATATTATCCACTAGAGCATCTCATTACCCTTAGAGGCATGTACATACATACATACATATACCAAGGCACTTCCCCCAATTTTGGGGGGTAGCCGACATCAACAAAGAAACAAAACAAAAAAGGGGACCTCTACTCTCTACGTTCCTCCAGCCTAACAAGGGACTCAACAAAATAGAGAATTAGAACTTTTATTTTTATAATTTTTTGGAGTAAGAGTAAGTAAACTGAGCTTCTGGAGAAGAAGCAATATGAGCATCAGGTGAGTATAGAAATAAAATATTTTATTGTCAAAATTTAACTTTTCACTTAAAAATATTTGGAAACAATAAATTGTTACTTTAGAGATAAATTACTTTTATTTTTCATTTCGCTTTAAATTTGAAATCAAGATTTCATATTTTTTACTTCTTTTCAGATTCTGATAAGTGGACAGTATTAATGAAGACTGAAACTGGGGAGATAGAGGAATACACTGTTTCCTATCAAAACTTGCTGCCATCAACCCAGTATGAGTTTAGGCTTATTGCTTATAATCAGTATGGAATATCTTATCCAGCAGTGGCAAACGAAAAGGTAAGAGAACATGGAATGCTTTCATCCTTAATTTTATCATTTCTGATGCTACTATGGTACTTAACATTGGTAAAGGTGAAGTAGCAGCGTCAGTCATGTTGAATTAACGACAATCACTTGCAAAACACCGATCACAACAAAATTACGACTTTGCGGGCAAGTCCAAAACAGAAGGATGACCTGGAGAGCGCGAGTAGTAGGTGTCGGTGGGGTAGTCCAACTGTATTCTCTAGGGCCAGTCACGGCCCTCCCCTTTGATGAAGGGATTATCTAAATGGAAGACAGCCTGTGAATAGTGGTTTTCACACGCCCTTGTTATATACACGACACCCACAAGGTGATCGCGCAAGGGTTGTAACCTCTGCATTCCATGCTTTTATCTTTCTCTAGTATATTTGGAAGATTTATATTAGAAAAGTGTAAAGAAGGACCCTTTTCACCGGGCGTCACAGGTCTCTCCCCAGAAATAGATTTTTCCTTCGTCAAAATCCCTTATTTATAACCCTTTCACCATCTGCAATTAGGAACAAATGCTGATTATAGGATACACTACTCATGATATGGTAATGTATGATGAATTGTTTCTTTTGTTTCTTTTTATGACCTATTTAACTAAGGTTTTGTCTGATTTTCTCATGAAGAGAGTACATCTTACAGAGTATGGAATATATATTTCAATTTATTATTATGTGTTTTTAACCCTTTTACCCCCAAAGGACGTACTGGTACGTTTCACAAAACCCATCCCTTTACCCTCATGGACGTACCGGTACGTCCTTGCAAAAAGCTGCTATTTATATTTTTTTTTTTGCATAATTTTTTCAGAAACTTCAGGCATTTTCCAAGAGAATGAGACCAACCTGACCTCTCTATGACAAAAATTAAGGCTGTTAGAGCAATTTAAATAAATCAGATTGCAAAATGTGCTTGAAAAAAAAAATAACCCCTGAGGGTAAAGGGTTGGAAAGTTCCAAAGACCTTGGGAGTAAAGGGGTTAATGTGAAAGTTTACTACGACTATATACATTATTTTCTTATTTTTTAATTTGCTATAATCTTGTTGCAGATTGTCACACCTTCAAAACGATTTTTGGAATACGGTTATCTGCAGCAAAGACCATTCTACCACCAGACTTGGTTCATGGTTACACTAGCAGCAGTGTCTGTGGTTTTAATAATCATTGTGATAGCTGCATTGTGCGTCAAGAGTAAAACATACAAATACAAACGTGAGTCGTTGATTCCCTTTATATTGTGCATGCACACTATACTTAAGATATTCTATTATTTTTATCTAAGGAATCTCCATCATTTTCAGAAGTAATAATGGTAATTTAAAGGTTTATTTCAGAGTATGAATTTACATATCGTAGAATAAATTCAGATTTTGGTAAACCGAAAATGTTGCTCTTCTTGTGCTTGTCCTCTTTATTCTTTATTTTGAAGTACAGTACTTGTGAATTTTTCTGACAATATCTTTTACAAGACTTAAGAGGGAGAATTAGTTTCTTTACTCTCTGAAAAAATAAAATCTTTGCTAGAAGAATCTGTTACAAATGTAATTATGTACTCACCGTAGAAGACAATCTTTGTGTTCCCGACATTATGATTCCCTTTCCTGTACCCTTCAGTGCAGTTGGTATTTTCTATTCAAATTGATATACTATATTCATCAAGCTATCTAGCTTTATCTTGGTTTTAACAAATATCTATATTTAGCTTTACTCACCTCTCATGTAAAATTATTTTGTCTTAAAGTTTTGCAGTTGCAATATTTGCAAGAGCTCTCATCTGGGCAAAAATGCCAGGCAGTCTAACGACTGAATGTCTAAACTGTTATGAAATGGCTATGTTGCTAATTTTGTTGAATCCTTCAAACTCTGTCCATTTAGTGATGTTCCTTTAAATGCAATTTGGAAATATCTGTTGCACTTAATTTTTGACAAAGTTTGCTGTTTCAATTTTTTAAGCAAAGCACTGAAGAAATGACCCCATTTCCCACTTCTCATCTCTTTCTTAGTCTTAGCAAATTATGCTTCATGTATTTATAGAAAGTGTAAGTTTTTTGCTTCAAACAAAATAATGGTATCTAGTGATTTGCTTCATAATGGGATCAATTAAAAAAAAGAAATAGAAGTCAAATGCATGATCATTTTCTGCTAGTTGAATGTTTTACACACAATCAATAGTTACACAAAATAAAGAAAACATTATGCTTGTAGACTAGAAAATAGTATTCCCACAATTGTCCAATGTTCAGTTTGCATGATATTTATTTTGTAGCTTTTTAACAATTGTCTCAACAGGTTCTGTTGCAGTGAAACCACATATGCATATTTTGGTATTCTCTAGGGTGGATCAACATAATAGTTTATTTTAAAAACTTACCACTATACTTTTTAAGGCATTTGGTTTTCTAAAAGCTACATCTCGGTACAGTACATAAACGAGGATGTTGGGGAGTTTTCGACTAAGACTAGTCAAGCAGTATATTCATAGGTTTCCCTCTGGGTTTTTTCTATTGACGCAAATACCAGTAAAATGTTCAGATTCCTCTTAAATGAAATTTAAGAGATACTTTCCTCATACAAACTTGCTTGAATCTTTCAAATGAAAATTGATATTGTAATTTTATACTACAGACTAAATTAAATGGGCATAGTGGGACTGATTGAATCTTTTAGTGTCATTCATAAAATTTGGAATGTAGTTGATCATCCTTGTTGAGTTTAGAGATAGAATTTCTATATTTTGCTTGTTTTATGAAAAATAGAATCCCTTAGACAAGAAAGACCATTTATTCTGGATAATTTTATCACACAAGTACAGTTTCTTCAGAGATCATCTGTATAATGCACAGCAGAAGTAAGAACAGGTTCTAAAATTCTAGATATTTCAAAGCTTTTGCTTTGAAAATGCTCAGTCATTGTGTCAAGAGACCTGATAACAGATACAAATGCTGCAACAGTGTTTTTTACCTCTACTGATTCACAATCATACACTGTTCTATAATATTGTAATGTCTTCATCACACCTCAAAATATATGCATTGCAGTACTATAATTCCAGTTTGGATGTTAAATAAGCTTTCAGAAATAGAATTTAAAAGGGATTTTGACGATGGAAAAATCTATTTCTGGGCGAGAGACCTGTGCCGTCCAGTGAAATGCTCCTTTAGCATCATTTCTAAGGTATAACTCCTTTCATAGCAGAATTATACCTTAGAAATGATGCTAAAGGAGCATTTCACAGAGCGGCACATGTGGAGCCCAGAAATTATATTCCATATTCCAGTTTTTTCAGTAGCTGGGAAAATAAAGTATTAGGATTACTGGATGTGAAATGTTGTATAGGTACTGGGATCAAGGCAGTCAGTAGTGGTTGTAGCTTTTAGGAGACCAATGTACTACATTAGCTTCTCAATATTTATTTTTCTTCACAAATTATATTTACACACATGTTCACTATCTTTATGTACTTTATTGTCATTTGCTTTGTTCCAATTTATTTTTGTTTTTTTTTATTTTTGCATGTATATTAAAAGGCATATCTTATTCCCAGGTGTTGTAGAGGAATTGTTATCAGCACGTAAGTTTTAACCATTACTGTTCAATGTTAAAAGCACAGGTATCTAAGCATGATGCATGTATTTGGTAGCAGCAGGTCATGTGTATGAGTTATCTTCCTTGCATTTGGTTACTGAATTTTCAATTTTGTCATCATTGTGCTGTTTCACCTTAAAGATTAACAGTTGCATTTCAGGCCATGAAACTGGTTGACATTTTGGATTTACAGGGAACTTCATTTAGAAATATGTTGGAGGTTAGAACTGTTGTATGTGCTTTAATTGGGATGCTGTAATTCGTGCATGTTGTTACATTGAAGGGTATTGAATGCTTGCCCTCTTATTTGGAGAAGGATGTTGAAATTGATAGCACATTTTGACATACCTGGCAGTTTATGATACCCTATTTGAGACGTTACTTAATGTAAGATTATTTCCAAGGTTGTTGTAGTACAGTATTGCCTTGATGATTAAAAATACCAACTAAATTGTAAAGGTTTAGGACTAAGGGAAATTTTAGAGTACTGATACAGTATAGTTCTACATCAATTAACTTTTTTTGCGTTAATTTCATATCTGGTAATACAACAAAAAATGTATGAATAACATTTTTTAAGTTTGTGAATAGCTTCATCTCAGGATTTTGTACGCAGAATCTGTATTTTTTTGAAAAATTCCATTACTATTATATTAAAATTTTGTATGCATTAAATATCTTTTTGGTATATTTGCTGGATATTAATATTTCTACTAGAATCTTTAAATATTATGAGTTACAAGACTGGGATAGTCAAATTCCATGTTTTAATAATTCAAGAAAAATACATTGAGATCAATTTATGAATGTAACATAAATGTCTCAAGCTATTCGTTTATACCCTGTTCATAGGTTATGATGAACAGGATTTCTTTAGAGAGGTAACTTGTACAGTGTATCCTGAGGGGCACACTGTAGATGGTACTGAGGTTCAGTGCAGTACCCCTTGAATGCCAACCATGTATTCCCTATAGTCTTTTACTATTTATCTTTGTTATTTCCATAACTAGACCTTCCTCCAGTTTTCAAACCTCATTCCTTCACTCTCCATTTAGGCGAGGGCAATAAGAGTTGAGACATATGACTTGGTTTTTTGTATAAACTACATGATAATTGAAGTACTTTTGATGATAATGAAGATGAACATATAGGACTGCATTTATTTGTGGTGTGTAAGCATGCAGGTTCATTGAACAACCTAAGTGCATTATATTTCTTGCGTAGCGCTTTTAAGAAATGAGACTATGTTCATTTGTCCCTCCAATTTTTCTGTTTCATTAGGTGAATGTTTTTGAAAGGCTCTGGTAGTGATATAAAAAAATTGTTATATACTGTACACCATTTTTTATATTAGTTGTTTATAACATTGAAATAGAGCTTCAATTCTAGATGATTGTGGAAGCATTATCTTTCGAGGAACCTCTTAAACTGCCAAATAATAAACTAAATCTAGTTATATCTGTTAACCATTGTACTGTATTTGAAGGAAATAATTATGTACATATCCCCTTTTAAATCTAATTAATAACAGTCAAGACAACAATTTTAATATTGTAGATATCCATTCCGACTTTCAGCATATGATCTCGCTTTTTACCGGGTTAACACACACCATAACTTAAGTGCTTGAATCCACGTGTTCTACTGAATTTTACACTGATCTTAAAGTATTCAGTAAAGAAAGTTTTTATTGGGGATTTTGCTGGTCCTATCCCAAGTATTTACTGGGGAGTACAGAAATCAAGGTGTCTTTTTTTTATCTTAGGGAAATTTCAGCTTTGGATATGGTCTGAAACTTTTAACTAAAGGAAATATGGAGCTGAATTCTGTCAAAAATAAGACTTTAGGAATTAGATGATCTTTTAATTCATGATTCATCAAGTTTAGGAAGCACTGTAATTAATTAATTTGGAATATGAGTAACTCTTGACAATGAATGTCATTATTATTATTATTATTATTATTATTATTATTATTATTATTATTATTATTATTATTATTATTATTAGAAAAGCAGGATGATATAAGCCCAGTGGCTCCAACAGGGAAAATAATAGCAAAGTGAAAAAAAAAAAATCATTTTTATTTCATTTCTCTTGTGTCTATTTTTTATGATAATGTCACAGATGAGCATTTATTATGGGTGAGCTTACCAGTCAAATAGGATATTTTGGCTTGTTCCATAAGCATACTGGTCCATGACTAATAGTAAAAGTGATGATTATCTTTTCATTATAGTTGAGGTATGAATTTCAAGTTATTACTGGGGCTTTCTTACTGGGAATGAATGATCTGAAACAGTGAAGTGGGTTAATTTTTGTCAATGCCATTTCTAGTTAATTATCATGCCTTTTATCTTTATGGAGTTTTATCATATTTGAACTAGTAGCTAATATCTATATGGTGTCAGTTTAGATATCTGTGTATCCGTATTAGCGCCTTCAGTTTTTTCAGTTTACTACTCTAGCAGAATTTTGTAGCTGAATGGTGTATACTGTATATAGACATTAATGGTAAATTGTACAATCATAGTTTTCAATTTTACAGTATTTATATTACCGATTCTGGTAATTTTTTTTATTTTGCTCTGTAGTTTTTGTAAATTTTGATCAACTGAGTATAAGTGTTGTAGAATTGTCTTTGTCTTTTTTTTTTTAATTTAAATCTGTGTGAAGTTCTGCATTAAAGTTCACACTATAACAAATGCCCTATCAGGTCTCTGAACAGTTTTACTGTTCTGTGTGGTAGTTTGAGGAATGTTAATTTTAAAGTATGCTACTTATGACTTTGTGTACAAAATTGAGCAAATATTTTCAATTCTGAACTTTATCATTAATGGAACATTTTATTTTGTAGGTGTTTATTGCCTTATAGTGAATATCTCAGCTAGTTCAGTAGTGACGTACTGTAGTTCAGAGCAAGAATAATTATCATTATTTTTGCATTTGTATTCCATTTACTCTTTCTTTTAGATGAAATTTTTATTTTCTTGTCCAAGATTTTTAATGCATTCTTGTTGGAGATTACTGCATATTCCTTTATTTTTTAGCAAATTGTTCATTAGCCTTATTTGACATATTTATATTGTAGTTAATAATACTTATATTTTATATGTCATTAACACAGTTATATTTAACCCATATAGTTGAAGGTAGTGGTGAATGATTCTTTTTAGTCCAAACGTTTCTTGGTTTTGAAATGAATGGCTGTGTCCAAATTATTTTAAGGGTAATGCATAGTTATTTTTTATTTCATTGTTGAGTAGGTAGCAAAAAGTGATAGAATATCTTTTGAATAATTTCCAACCATATTTTTGTGCTAGTGTTAGGAACTTATTATTATTTCTGTGAAGCTCCTCGGATGTTCATACTGTTTTTCGTCTCTAGAAGCTTAAAATTTCAACATTGCTCCTTAAAATTAAGAAATTTTCTGTATTCTTTTCTTCCGATTTACAAATACCTCAATTAAAGCATTAAGAGCAGCATCTAAATACAATTATGTTACATGCTGCACATGTAGTATTGTTTCTTCAGTCTAAAGTTGATAGTTGAAGCAAGAAGATGTGTGCTTCTCAGCTCCAGTTGTCAGGCTTTTTGTCTGTTTTTATTCTTTTAAGATGTCTTTTCCAGATTTGTTGGTAAATGTAGCATTGTTATGTATATCAGTTGTTTTTGTTTTGGGTGATGATTATCCTCATTCTTTTTGTCTCATGCCAGGGGCAATCTTTTCATTTAGAGAATCTTGTAAAGAGTGCATAGACCTTACTATTCCTCTCTGGGAAGTATGTTTCATGAATGGATTAAAGCTGACAGCATAAAAAAGGCTTACTTTAAGTTCAAGGAAAATCTGGAGAAGGCTAGGCTATTTGTTTATAAAGGGATTGATATTAATACCACTCCATCCTTTGACTTTGATACAGCCTATTGAGATAATTTTGAGTCATGGATTTATTAGTAGTTTAAAGTCATTAGCTTTTCTGGAAGCTCAGAAGGCCATTAAGTAGCCTAACCTGCTCTGTATCAAACCCTAGCTTAACTCCCCAAATGGTAGCTAGTGGTTCTAATGCACCATGCAGTTAAGGTTCTGATGTTACACGGCACATCCCAGATTCCAGATGCTCTCGTTCAGCCCTCAAGTTCTACATTTACTTTAGGCCCATTTGCTGTGAAACCATTGCACTCATGCATTTCTAACTTCATTTTTTCAAATCTTTTATACACGTAGAATTGTTCCTATGCTTATACAAACCTTTCGTTCTTTGAAATAGGGCATATGTTTCCAGCAGTGTTGGAATGGCCATTGATTTTGATAACAAAGTAATTAATGATAGGCGGTGAGTGGGAGCAAGCAGCCCTACTCCCACACCTGTCAGAAGCTCTTCACTTTTGTTTTTGGCAGCAATGAGTATGGGCGTACTGTTGCACCCAAACTTTTTCCTCTTTCTTCATCTTAAAGGAAGTCAGTGCTGGTTGTTGCTTATCATTATGGGTGTGAAACAAGAAATTTGTGCTTGCAGGAAAAGGGTTCATGTTCCAGCTGGTTTTTTTGGCTAAACTGGCTGCAGATCCACACTCTCTTTGTACTTCTTGGAGAGAGCATTATTATTCGTGTACCCATTCAAACCTTTGGGAAGGTTATCAATTGGGGATCTGTCTCTCAAGAGTGTCAAGGCTAGTTGCATGGGCTTTCTGCGTTAGTGCCTTAGTCTTCCATTCTTAGGGGTTTCCTGTTGTTTTTTTCCAGGTATTGTAGCCAGAACTCAGAAACCATCTCCCTTCCTTCTCTTCGTGAAGCATCAGGTGGCGACTGAGAAGAGATGCTTTTTCATCTAATGAGGGCTCTACGGTGCTATCTGAAGAAGACCTGACTCCTCGGACCTTTGTGTTGACAAACTCTTGAGCTTTCGGATCTATAGTGACTAAGGAAGTGTTTCGACTTTGAGACTGAACAAGTAATATGACATGCAGCAGTCACTCGATTATTTGCTGGATCGGATGCTAGATGTAGGGGAGCCACATGATCGAGCAACTTTCCTTACAAGCAAATATTGTTTAGAAGTTTGTCCCTCATCCTCCCAGATGAGGGGGAAGATGGCTAAATGTATGAAACCCATTTTCATAATAACCACACATGATTCTGGTGACCAGGCCGCTAAAAGATTGACAAGAGTCATCACTTTTGCTTCTATACAGGACAACTTGCAAGATAGTAAACCACGCAGTTGGTTATTGGGACTTTCTCCTGCTTAAGAAGGGTTTGTGTTCGTGTAGGAACGAATCCCAAAATTGCATAGTAATTTACCTTGTGCGGGGAGTCTCTCTGGTTCCAGAGCTCCTTCAGGTTCCACTGTACTCCCCTGAGCTTGAACCTCCCCTGGGGGACTAACTTCTCCAATGACATGAGGTGGCCTATCAGTCTTTGCCAGTCCTTGGCCCTCCTGGGCTGGCCCGACAGGAAGGCCCGGAGGATCTGATCTAGGTTGTCCAGTCTCTCCGCAGGGGGGAAGGCTCTCGCCAACCGGGAGTCTAGGACCATTCCGAGGTAGTTCATCCTGGTGGAGGGTATCAGTTGGGACTTCTCCTAAGAAAGTAGTTCTAGGTAAGTACTGTTAGGAAAAATACAAATTACTTAAAATTTGTGATTTTTCCTAACTATACAAACCTGAACCCTTCAAGTTATACTTCCTGCCTCAACCATCCTGCAAATCCTAGGTTGAAAGTTAAAGTGAAGGCTCAATGGCATGTTGTGTGATCAAGGCTTCCTTGCCACCTCATATTTTTAACAGCCATATTCGGCTTTGCTGAAGAGATGCTCTTATTAAAGGACTTGGGTTTTTATATTTAGGAAAAATACATATTCCTTTAGAATTTGTGATTTAATTTTTTTCAGAATAAAAAGCAAATCAATTTTCAAAAAACAAAGTATCCTGGTTTGAAATTGCTTTTAGTTTACAGTTTAACAGGGATACTCATATCAATTTAAACAAGATCTTAACCCTCATACCTTTCCTCCCATCCATCAAAGTCTGACAATCCTTATAATGGTTTTCTATACCACTAATTTTCATCTTAATTTATAATCTATAACATTGGGCATTTAAAACAAGTCTTGACTTACATCTCATATGTGTTAAAACCTTATCTGAAGTCCTATTTTTGCATTGTAAACATTTGATTAAATGCAAGAAGTATGGAAGGTGTTTGATGGCTACTAATATTCTTTTGAGAACTTATAAGTAGAATTCACAACGTGAAAATAAAGACTAATAATATTGATTATGTAACAAATATTAACTTTCTGTTGCCATTTCTATGACGTACATACCATTTGTCATTTACTAATAAACACAAGTTAAAGATGTAATACAGTATATGAAAGAGCAATGAGTTTTCAGGAGTCCTTGCATGCTGGGTAAACTTCTTTGAAGATCTATTATGTTTTGCTTTGTTTTCGTACAATTTACCAAGCTCCCCATATTAGTGAGGATCGTACATTATTCCAAATACTCTACTGTAAAGACAGTGTCAGGTATCAATCGTATATGCCTAATGTCCTTTAATTGCATGCTGCGCTTATTTGAGAATTTTGCTGAGCTACCTTTATGGTTTTGGAGGTGGACTTACTCCATCCTTCGTTTCACTGATTTGCTCTCGGTCATGTGGAACTCTTTATTCTTCATTGCAAGTTATCTCTTTCCTCTGTGTTTTGAGCATTTGTTTTGCAAGTTGATGGTATTTTATTTCTTTAATTCCTAGAGGCTCTTCTCACAAAAGACATGTTTTTTGTTCTGCACTGGGGCATGGATTTACAGGAAGAAGTTGGATTGTGTATTTGTTTTGAGCCGTGTGCATCCTGAGGATTTGATATGTAAATCATTTGAATAACAGAAAGTTAGATTGATTTAAGAAATCATATCTTTCCTTCAGTCTCTTTGTCTTTTCTAACTTTGAGTTGAATCACGGATTATTTTACGACTATACATAATTTTTTTTTAGTGAGGCAGATTTGCACCGACTCGCAGCGGTGCCCTTTTAGCTCGGAAAAGTTTCCTGCTCTCTGATTGGTTAGAATTATCTTGTCCAACCAATCAGCGATCAGGAAAACTTTCCGAGCTAAAAGGGCACCCCTGTGAGTCGGTGCAAATCTGCCTCGCTAAGAAAAATTGACTTATAGGTACTACGCTCCTGGTGTTTTTATAGAGGAAGAATATAAAAAAAAGAGACAATGACATTCTAATGTCATCTGTTATGAATAAAATATATTAAAGTTCCTACTAAATAATGACTAAATTAGTCACAAGTTCAAAGCTATCATCATGTAGGTACCCTTCAACCCTCTTATAGTTGTAGGTAACAATTTATTATGGCAACTGGATAGTAATGGAGAAATTCATAGCATTTCACTTGATTGCAGTATCTGTTCCAAGTTCTTTGGGTCTACTTTACTATATATATGTATATATGTCTAGTAGATGTCTTGCTTAGGTTAGAATAATAGAATTTTATTTGTGTTAGATTTAAATAAGATAGATTCTCTGATTTTTAATATTTTAGGTTTAGTGTTATTCTGTATTTTATATTACAATAGTACCTTGGTTTACGAGTAACTGAATACTGTATGAGCAAGTCAGTATATGAGCATACAAATTTGAATAAGTTTGAGAGTTGTATCACTGTGCAAGCAAAATTTTTCTCTAGTTACAAATTTTTTGTGGACAAGTGCTTAAGAGACTAGCATGTCATGTGCAGAAAATAGTTGTACTGTGCCCATATACCACCCAAGCAGTGTTCACAGGATTTTGATGCCATTTTGTTTTGCCTTGAATTGCTTTCTGCCCTTGTTAAGACATTAACTCTTTTACCCCCGCCATAAGGTTAAATTTCGAGCACATTTTGCTATATATTTTTTTTCAAATTGCTCTAACAGCCTTAATTTTTGTCGTAGAGAGGTCAGGTTGGTCTTATTCTTTTGGAAAATACCTGAAGTTTCTCATAAAATTATCAAAAACATGTAAATAACAGTGTTTTGCAAGAACGTACCGGTACGTCCTTTGGGGGCGAAAGAGTTAACTCTTTTACTTTCCAAGTAATATTCAAAGCAATATCATCTGTTGTAACGAGCGCCAGCGTCTTGGGAACTTTTTTTGTAGAGTTATGACTACGTTCTTTATTGAATTGTGATGGCTATTGTTCACTGTCAAATTAATAGTAAAAGTACAGTATCTTCACAATGGTCCCCAAGATAATTAGGGAAGATGGCGATGATTACTTAGAGGTAAAGAACAAAATTATCAAGAAGCAGGAACAAGGAACAAATGTGGCAGATCTGGCAAAAATTTACTCTCTTACAACATCGAAAACTTGTACGATTCTTAAGAAAAAAGAAGAAATAAAAAGAATTGATGTTGCGAAAGGTGTGCTAACATTGGTGAAACAACTGCCAGGTGTTCGTTAGTGATGTAGAAAGTTGCTCCTCATGAGGATCAATGAGAAGCAGTTAGCAGGAAATATGATTACTGAGATCATTGTTTGTGAAAAAGAAAAGGTATTGTATTCTGACATTGTTAAAAAGGAGACGGTATGTTAGCAGAAAAAGAAAGAGAAACATTCAAGGCAAGCCATGGTTTGTGAGAAAATTTCAAAAGAACTGTTCTTTATCGAGTTGTGTGACTTGGTGAGGCTGCAAGCTCTGATGTCAAAGCAGCAGAGTGATTTGTTGTAGTTTAAAAGGTTTGTGGAATCTGAGTCATAATGCCACAGCAAGTATTAATTTTTCTGAGACCCAGTCTGTTTTACAAGTTGCCCAGTAGGACCTTGATTAATGCAGAAGAAAAAGCAATTTCTGGTCGCAAGCCCATAAAAAGCTATCAGATTGCTGTTCTGTGCTGATGCCAGTGTGGTGGCCAAATCAAACCTATCCTGGAGTATCATTCAGAGAATCTATGATCCTTTAAAAATGCAAGGTGCAGAAGAAGCAACTGAACATTATGTAGAGGTCAAACAGCACTGCTTGGGTGACTTGCATTTTCTTTGTGGATGGATCAATGGAGTTCTTGGTCCTAAGGTAGGAAGGTTCCAATTGGAGAACCTACCACTCCAAGCCTTGTTACTTTTGGACAATGACACGGATAGGGAATGACATTTAAGAGGAGAACTCCCAATGTTTTACCAGAAGTTCTATTTTTTATTATAAATTAATCAATTATATTCAAGTCTAATACTAGGGTTTATAATTTGTTCACTAAATTCCATTACAAACCTTTAAAGATGAGTGTGTTTGTGTGTGTGTATTTATGGATGTGTAGAATACCTTGAATGTCTTTTGTTTATTTTTTATGAGAAAAATTATAAATGCCATGAGCATTTTAATTTGTGAGCTTCACTTCCAGAAAGAATTAAGCTTGTAAACTGAGGTACCACAGTACTGTAGAGCAATATTTAGCAGTTATTAGTTAGAAACTCTGATCCCCATATTGTCTTTGGAATAAAGATATTAATGAGCTGATAATGAAGGATGATCTTAACAGGCTCCTGATATTTCTGTAATATGAATGATTAGGCATATGTATACGAGTAAGGCTTCTCTGAGGAAACATGTCCCTTTAGACTATAAAGTGATTTTAGCATTTTATACATCTCAGTTCGGGGAATAGTGTTCATTGGCTTTTACAAACTTGGCTTTTGGCTTAGTTAATGTTTTATGAGTGAAAATTTTCTAAGCTGCTTGTTTTTATCAAAAATGCTGTTTGTTTTTGTTCATGATCCTATAAATTGTGTTTTTTTTTCATATCAAACATTATTTGAGTCCTTTTTTTGAAAAGAGGGAGATTCATAAAAATCAGGACCACTTTGAGAGAAAAAATTGATGAACTGTCCTTGGTTAAGGGGAAAAACTTTAGAAAATAAGGAAAAGGGAATGGTGATTGAACAAATTCCTTGTTTGTTTGGTCATCATCTAGTGAATGTGGGGGTACAGTATATGCATATGCTAATTATGCAGGTATTAGAATGAGTGTCTTCAAGGAAAGGGGGACTCTCTTCTTGCTTATTTAAGCAGCCATATTTAAGTAGAGTGAAAACGAATGAAGATTTCAAGGTTGTTGATTCAATGAGAAACGAGAGGGAGTACTCAAGGCAAAAAAATAATACCTTTAAGGGAGTTGCATTTAATTCAAGAAATATTGAAAGTTAAAACCATTGTAACCCAAGGACATACTGTACTCTACTAAACATGGTATAGGTAAAAATATGAAGGAGGCTTCTATTCCTATTTTCAGTCATTAATTTAAATTTGAATAGATATCAGCATAAGCAGTCTATCATGAGGGATTTTTTTTTCATTCTGTTTTGATTATTGTGATATGAAGTAGTGCTTTACTATCCCAGAGAAAAAAGAAACATTACTAACAAATTTTCTTATATTTAACTTTCCTTGTTTCTTTTCTTGTTTTCAACAAATTCTGTCACCATCTCGTTTCATCTTCGGGATCCTCTTGCCATTGTCTCCTTAAGGAAAAACTTCACTATTTTCACCACCAACTGAAACGATTTTATAACACCGAAAACGTAATTCTTGTGATTTTCAAAACTTACCGGTATATCTAATGTATGATCACCCAACATTTTGAGAGGTGAAAATAATTCCTACATAGGCTTGATAAAGTTTACGTAATTTAGAATGAAATGTATTTCCCTCTGTGATTGTAATAAGTCATACTGCTATATTACTTGATTTTTTATGATAAAAATAGTGATTTACCCAAGCTTATCATAATCAAATATAGATAAGTTAAGTATTTTTGTCCATTTCGGTAGTTAGATATTTCTTGTTAGATTGAATTTACAACTATTTCTCCATGAAGAGTCATGTCTGGTGGTTGTACTGATATTTATACAGTAATTTCTTTAATGGAATTGTGCACCATATTTAGTTATACGGTTGGATGTTGATTGACTCTAAGGTGCGACAAAAATCTTCCATATACAATATGTATATCATCACTTTAGTATGTTTTAGGCATACATTTACATTTACTGTATCTAGTTTGAAAAATATAGGTCTTAAATGTTTATTTGATTTGTCATACTGCCTAGCATTAGTTTCATACATTCTGGTCACAATTAGATTTATCTTTTCTAATTTTCACAATTTTTGTGTTCATGGTTACTTGATATGTAATGATATTTATATCATGTTTCATAATCACCATTCAAATTTTCAAATGTTTAGCACCCATAGTTATTTGGTATGGCATCAGTTTTGTACAATTTAGACATAACTCTTAATTGTAGTGTCTCAGACATTTGAGATTGGATGAGTTATATTTTATCAGAATTTTGTAATTGTTAGAGCTGAAACTTATGTTAGTCTTCTACAAATAGTCCTGAGTATTTTAGTATTAGTATGATATAATGATTGGTCTTTTGTATTCTAAAGTACTACCGTTACTGTATTTCTAGATTATCTGAAGTAGTAATAATTTGGAAGAGTTTTCAGTAATGATGTTAGAACTTCACAATATATGATAAAAACTCTCATTGCTCTTTTATCTTTTGTATTTTCTGGGTACTTTGTGATTTTTTTTTTATATTTATTGCTTTAATCTCAATAATGCCATAATATGACACAACAAATAATTTGCTGTCAGCTTATGTTAAAAGTAATTCATTATAAACACTAGACGTTATCAATTACAACCAGGTATCAAAAATATTCTGAATGCTTAAGTTTAATCAGGTTTCTCATTAGTTTCTCAAAGTATTTCAATGATACCCTTTTTAACCATGCAATTCCCTATAACTAAACTCGTAGGTAGTACAAGAATAAGAAAATAGTTTGATGAATATCTTGACTAACTTTATCTTTTGTATGTTTCTGGCAGAAGAAGCTGCTAATAAGACTATGGAAGAGTCCCTGCATACAGATGAGACTGCCTTTTCTACCTTTGAAATGCGCCAATCCAGGAGAGGTACGATGAGTAAGAGAAGCACCTTGGGCCGAAGATCTGTTATTGGAGCAACTGCTGTTGTTAATGCAAAATCTCCACCGAGACCGGCTCCGGCTTCTGTCACTTACTCAGATGATGACACTGTTAAAGGCTATGATGAGAATCCTGATGATTCAAGTGAGCTAACGGAAAAACCAACAGATTTATCTTCTACTGCCTCAGAGGTAAGCTTGTGTTGGTAGTTAACCCTTTTAACCCCAAAGTTTAATAGTAACATACAACAATTGGGAAAAGTGTTAAATCCTTCGCCTAAAATACTTATACACAACAAGAAAAAATTGTTACGGAAATTCAGAATAGTCATTCACAAAAAACCTTTTACCCACAAAGGACGTACTGGTACGTTTCACAAAACTCATCCCTTTACCCCCATGGACGTACTGGTACGTCCTTGCAAAAAACTGCTATTTACATTTTTTTTTGCATATTTTTGATAAGTTTTTTTGAGAAACTTCAGGCATTTTCCAAGAGAATGAGACCAACCTGACCTCTCTATGACAAAAATTAAGGCTGTTAGAGCAATTTAAGAAAAATATACGGCAAAATGTGCTTGAAAAAAAAATAACCCCTGGGGGTTAAGGGTTGGAAAATTCCAAATAGCCTGGGGATAAAAGGGTTAATTGATAATTCACATTCTGTAAATTTACACAGTCTGTTTTTTCATTATGTTTATTGTTATGCTTAATAGTTTTTTACATCTAAAATGGCTTCAGTGATGTACAGCAAAAAGATATCTGAAAACATTTATCCAGCTGTCGAGAAATATTTCTGATAAAAATTTAATTATTGATATAATTTAATTTTTCAATATTTAACTTAGCCGGTGATTATAATAGCTGCAACTCTGTTGCCCGACAGACAACTCTACGGTAAAAACTCGCCAGCGATCGCTACACAGGTTGCGGGTGTGCCCAACAGCGCCATCTGTCGTCCAGATACCCAGTACTCAATGTAAACAAAGACTCAATTTTCTCTCTGTCGAGCTATCGACAAGACGTACTTACTCGCTGTTGCTAAACTGGAGTTTTTTCACAACTAATTGGTGAAGTACTTTATTCTAGTTTTGAGCTTTCGCTGTGCAGGGTTTCTCTTCACACAAATCCTTGAACTCTTTTTGATAACGGATTCTTTGTTGATGACTTTTTGATAGTTTTTGAATTTCCCTTTGACCAATTCAAAATGGCTGACCCTTCACAAGTCCCAAAATTTAGGAAGTGCAATGCTAGGGACTGTTCAAGGCGTCTTCCGAAGGCTTCTATCGACCCTCACACTGTTTGTTCCAATTGTCGGGATAAAACCTGTCAATTGGAAGATCGGTGTGAGGAGTGCGTTGGGCTTTCGGAATTCGATTTTATCGAATTCCAAAAGTATACACGTAGGCTAGAGAGAGAGAGAGTTAGGAGAAGTTCTTCTCGTTCTGTTGATATATCCTCTCCTCATGCCCCACAACCTATTCCTTCCCCTGTAGTGGTTGCTCCTAACCCCCCTCCTGGCACTCAGGAACCTTCGATGGCTGATATGATGCGTGCCATCCAGGCTCTGGGTGAGAGAGTTGAGTCCCTTGCTAGTGACCGTAATCAGCTCATGGCGGATGTGAGGGAGCTTAAGTGCAAAAGTGCAGTGGGAAGTGCTAAAATGCCGAGTGATAGTGTTGTGGATAGTGTTGCGCTTGAGGGTTCGTCTGTTCGTGCCTGTCGTCCTCCTAGTCCGGGACCTCTTGCAAGCTCCCAAGTCCAGGGGAGAAGCAATGTCGTACGACAAATGGGTTCGAGAGGCTTTAATCAGCGAACAGACGTTCCCTCCGTGGTATCGGGCGTATCTACCCAAGATCGCCCCTACCTAACTAAGACGAGAGAGCCCATTTATACCTCGTCTTCGGAAGGTGTTTCTCGCAAGAAACCCTGGACCAAGGTCTCACGACCGCTTAAACGCAAGTCGGTCCCTTCAGCGCAAGTCCAACGGCCCGGTTGTAGCCACTGGGTCAGTTCGGACTCGCTGCCGTCATCCGATGACTGCTCACCGCCTAAGAGAGGCAAAGCGGTACCGCTTCAGACAGTAACACCGTCTGTCGCCGCACCTGCTCCTGTAGACCCTAAGTGGTCTCTACTGCAAGACATGCAGTCTAAACTAACGTCTCTAATGCAGGACTTTCGTGCGGAGAAGGTTGCTGCCACACCAGCTAGTGCAGTACCTAGCCTACAACCTTCCACACGATCGGTTGTTCGTCCTGTGGATGCTGAGGTAACCTTCTCACGCACACCAGTTGAGAGAGTTCCGCCACCCATGCGTTCCAGTGTGATCTGCCAGCCGCATGTTGACGTTAAGCGACGCACGGAGGTCTCCGTTGACGTTCGGGAGGTTCACCAACCGTCAGAGTTGCTTTGTTTTGACGCGGTGCGTCAACCTCCGCAACCCAGTGTGGTTTCCACTGCGCACCCACATCAGTCTAGACAGTCTGGAGTAGACGCTGTGCGTCCCCGCGCTGCCATGGTTGTTGCCAGTTCACAGACTGGGCAGCTGTTCCATGACGTTGCGTCCGGCTCAGTCACGCATGCACCCGTGCGACCGGACTCAGCGAACCAGCCGTTACCCACTCCGTTGCCGTTTCCTCATCAGTTATCGGATGAGGGACTTTCTGATGATGATGTTGCTGCACACATAGATGAACCACAATCAGAATTGGACGAGCCTAAGTCTTCTCAACCCTCTTTGGACTTTAGGAAAGTTTTGGCCATTTTCAAAGAGATGTTTCCGGACCAGTTTGTTTCTGTGGCTCCTCGTTCTCCTCCGTCAGAGTTTGTGTTAGGCATGCCGTCTACCACTCCTGCCTTTACTAGACTCGTCCTCGCACGCTCGTCCAAGAGAGCTTTGCGGGTGTTAGGAGAATGGTTGCAGTCCAAGAAGAGTTTAGGGAAGACAGCCTTTACGTTTCCCCCTGCTAGACTCTCTTCTAGATCGAGCGTCTGGTATGCCACGGGAGAAGTTCTCGGCTTGGGAGTTCCTGCCTCTGCCCAGGGCGACTTCTCAAGCCTCGTAGACTCTCCCCGACGCCTTGCCATGAGACGCTCAAAGATATGTTGGTCATCTTCAGACCTGGACCACCTTTTGAAAGGTATCTTTAGGGCCTTCGAAGTTTTTAACTTCTTAGACTGGTGTCTAGGAGCCCTAAGCAGAAAGATCTCTCCGACAGAGAAAGAGTCTTCCTTGCTCATTATGTCCTGCATGGACAAGGCCATACGTGATGGGTCTAGTGAGCTTGCTGCATCATTTGTGTCCGGAGTCCTTAAAAAGCGTGAAAACCTATGCTCATTCCTTTCAGCTGGAGTTACACCGTGCCAGAGATCCGAGCTTCTTTTTGCTCCTCTTTCCAAGTGCCTTTTTCCAGAAGACCTGATTAAGGAAATAGCCGCTTCATTGATACAGAAGGACACTCACGATCTTGTTGCGTCCTCCGCTCGCAAAGCTACCCCTTTGCCTACCTTGTCAGCTAGACCAAGGATGGACACTCCAGCGTCCCGTTTTATTCCGCCCTTTCGTGGCAGAGCCTCCAGCAGAGGAGGTGCTCGTGCCGAAGGGAAACGAGGAAAGAAGAAAGGAACCAAGTCCTTTAAGGGCAGAGTCTGACTGCCAGCTTCTTCAGACAGCAGTGGGAGCCAGACTCAAGAACTTCTGGCAGACCTGGGAAGAGAGAGGCGCAGATGCACAATCTGTGAAGTTGCTCAGAGAGGGGTACAAGATCCCGTTTGTACGGAAACCCCCTCTAGCAACGTCTCCCATCGATCTCTCTCCCAGGTACAGAGAGGAAGACAAGAGACGAGCCTTGAAACAGGAGGTGTCTCTTTTACTAGAGAAGGGAGCAGTGGTCAGAGTCTCGGACCTTCAATCTCCGGGATTCTACAACCGACTCTTCTTGGTGTCAAAGAAGACAGGAGGGTGGAGGCCGGTGCTAGACATCAGTGCTCTGAATGTCTTTGTCACAAAGCAGACGTTCTCCATGGAGACCTCAAAGTCAGTCTTAGCAGCGGTCAGAAGGGAAGACTGGATGGTCTCTTTAGACCTAAGGGACGCCTACTTCCACGTCCCCATCCACCCGGACTCCCAACCTTTTCTGAGATTCGTTTTCGAAAAGGTTGTCTACCAGTTTCAAGCCCTGTGCTTTGGCTTAAGCACAGCTCCTCTTGTGTTTACGAGGCTGATGAGGAATGTAGCCAAATTCCTTCATTTAGCGGACATCCGAGCCTCCCTCTATTTGGACGACTGGCTTCTCAGAGCTTCTTCCAGTCGTCGCTGTCTGAAGGATCTAAAGTGGACTCTAGATCTGACCAAGGAATTGGGTCTCCTTGTCAATATGGAAAAGTCACAACTGGTCCCATCCCAAACTATTGTGTATTTAGGGATGTAGATTCACAGTCTAGCTTTTCGGGCTTTTCCGTCGGCCCCCAGAACAAGCCAAGCCCAGTTATGCATCCAGAACATGCTGAAGAAGGAACGATGTTCAGTCAGGAAGTGGATGAGTCTGATAGGGACGCTATCATCCCTGGAACAGTTTGTGTCATTAGGAAGACTACACCTCCGTCCTCTTCAATACCACCTAGTATTTCACTGGAAAAAGGACAAGACGCTAGAAGCGGTCTCGATCCCCATTTCCGAGAAGATGAAGTCTTGCCTGACTTGGTGGAAGGACAGTATCAGCCTAAGAGAGGGTCTTCCCCTGGCTGTTCAGACTCCCAACCACGTTCTCTTCTCGGACGCATCGGACGTAGGCTGGGGCGCGACATTAGGCGGTCGGGAATGTTCGGGACTATGGAACTCGAGTCAAAGGATAATGCATATCAACTGCAAGGAGCTACTGGCAGTACATCTGGCCTTGAAAAGCTTCAGGTCTCTCCTTCAAGGCAAAGTGGTGGAAGTGAACTCGGACAACACCACTGCCTTGGCGTACATCTCCAAGCAAGGAGGGACCCACTCACTGACGTTGTACGAGATCGCAAGGGACCTGCTCATCTGGTCAAAAGGTCAAAACATATCTCTAGTAACGAGGTTCATCCAAGGCAACTTGAATGTCATGGCAGATTGTCTCAGTCGGAAGGGGCAAGTCATTCCAACAGAATGGACCCTCCACAAGGATGTATGCAAGAGACTTTGGGCCACTTGGGGCCAACCAACCATAGATCTCTTTGCAACCTCGATGACCAAGAGGCTCCCAATATATTGCTCACCCATCCCAGACCCAGCAGCAATACACATAGATGCCTTTCTCCTAGATTGGTCGCATCTAGATCTATACGCATTCCCACCGTTCAAGATTGTCAACAAGGTACTGCAGAAGTTCGCCTCTCACGAAGGGACAAGGTTGACGCTAGTTGCTCCCCTCTGGCCCGCGAGAGAATGGTTCACCGAGGTACTTCGATGGCTAGTAGACGTTCCCAGAAGTCTTCCTCTAAGGGTGGACCTTCTACGTCAGCCACACGTAAAGAAGGTACACCAAAGCCTCCACGCTCTTCGTCTGACTGCCTTCAGACTATCGAAAGACTCTCGAGAGCTAGAGGCTTTTCGAAGGAGGCAGCCAGTGCGATTGCTAGAGCAAGGAGAACATCCACCCTTAGAGTCTACCAATCGAAGTGGGAAGTCTTCCGAAACTGGTGCAAGTCAGTATCTGTATCCTCGACCAGTACCTCTGTAGCTCAGATAGCTGACTTTCTCTTATACCTGAGAAAAGAACGATCACTTTCAGCTCCCACTATCAAGGGCTACAGAAGCATGTTGGCATCGGTCTTCCGGCATAGAGGCTTAGATCTTTCCAACAATAAAGATCTACAGGACCTCCTTAAGTCTTTTGAGACCACGAAGGAGCGTCGTTTGGTTACACCTGGTTGGAATTTAGACGTGGTACTAAGATTCCTCATGTCAGACAGGTTTGAGCCGCTACAATCAGCCTCCCTGAAAGATCTCACCTTAAAGACACTTTTCCTGGTATGCTTAGCCACAGCTAAAAGAGTCAGTGAGATTCATGCCTTCAGCAAGAACATAGGATTTTCGTCAGAAAAAGCTACATGTTCTCTACAACTTGGTTTTCTAGCCAAAAATGAGCTACCTTCTCGACCTTGGCCGAAATCGTTCGATATTCCCAGCTTATCGTATATGGTAGGCAATGAACTAGAAAGAGTCTTATGCCCTGTGAGAGCTCTTAAGTTCTATTTAAAACGAACTAAACCTTTACGAGGCCTATCTGAAGCTTTATGGTGTTCAGTTAAGAAACCATCTTTGCCTATGTCAAAGAATGCTTTATCCTATTTTATCAGACTGTTAATACGAGAAGCTCATTCCCATCTGAGTGAGGAAGACCAAGCTTTGCTGAAGTTAAGGACACACGAAGTTAGAGCTGTCGCAACTTCCGTGGCCTTTAAGCAAAATAGATCTCTGCGAAGTATAATGGACGCAACCTATTGGAGAAGCAAGTCAGTGTTTGCGTCTTTTTATCTAAAGGATGTCCAGTCTCTTTACGAGGACTGCTACACACTGGGACCATTCGTAGCAGCGAGTGCAGTAGTGGGTGAGGGCTCAACCACTACAATTCCCTAATTCCATACCCTTTTAATCTTTCTCTTGAAATGTTTTTATTGTTGTTTTTGGGTTGTCCGGAAGGCTAAGAAGCCTTTCGCATCCTGGTTGATTTGGCGGGTGGTCAAAGTCATTTCTTGAGAGCGCCTAGATTAGGGGTTTTGATGAGGTCCTGTTGTATGGGTTGCAACCCTTGATACTTCAGATCCTAGGGGTCGATCAGCATCCTAAGAGGATCGCGAGGCTCCGTAAGGAAGACGTACTTAAAAGGCAGAGTAATTGTTCAAGTCGACTTCCTTACCAGGTACCTATTTATTTTGTTTTTGTTATTTTGATAACTTCTAAAATGAAATAAAAACTCTTAGCTCATAAAAGTGTAAACATATATTGCTGGTCTCTACCCACCCCCCTGGGTGTGAATCAGCTATTATAATCACCGGCTAAGTTAAATATTGAAAAATGTTATTTTGATAATAAAATAAATTTTTGAATATACTTACCCGGTGATTATAAATTAAAGGACCCTCCCTTCCTCCCCAATAGAGACGCAGTGGGACGAGGAGAAAATTGAGTCTTTGTTTACATTGAGTACTGGGTATCTGGACGACAGATGGCGCTGTTGGGCACACCCGCAACCTGTGTAGCGATCGCTGGCGAGTTTTTACCGTAGAGTTGTCTGTCGGGCAACAGAGTTGCAGCTATTATAATCACCGGGTAAGTATATTCAAAAATTTATTTTATTATCAAAATAACATTTTTCATACAAAATCATCACTTGTATTTAGACCATATTCAAATTTATGGTTTTCAAGTGCCCAAACACTGGAGGTTTTTGTTTAAAAAATGGAAAAGGGGATCTACAGTTACATTATAGAGTATATCTGGTAATAGATCCAAACCCTTAAAAGAAAATTGGGCTAACAACTTCTAATTTAACACAGCCCCATTACTACTCATTAAAGACATAATTCTCACTCAATGTTTAAGAATTAAGAACAAAATTTCCTTTCATCTGTAGCTATTTAGATCAGATATAAAAAAACAGGCTAGATAATCCCGATGGTATAAAGAAAAAATAGTTTGAGAGCTACACATGGAAGTGTTTCAATCAATGGCTTACCAACTGGTGATGAAAAGTTTAGCAAATATTTCCGTTTGAGGAGCGGCTTTTGCAGGGAAGGTGGACTGAGTAGTTCTTTTAAGAATAGGTATATCCCTTAGTCATAGGGCATATGATATGCCTAAGTTGAATAAGAGGCTTTCTCCTTTTACTAACCCATTTACTAAGGCCTTTCTTGCACAGCATTTGTTACATAATCTGTTGTCAGTGCCTAAATGTAGAGAAAGTAAAACAGCATTACTTATAACTTTAACTACATTTTGATTGTTCCTGCATATACACAAACCTTTTGTTCTTTGGAATACAGTAGAGGAACATGTCTTCATCAGAGCTGGAATGATGGCTGAATTCGTTAACAAGGTACTTAACGACAGGTGGTGGGCACAAGCGAATAGCCGCGCCTCCCCCACCTTTCAAAAGGTCTTCACTTTTGTCTACGGCCACAATGTGTATGAATGTACTGTACTGTTGCACCCTTAGCAAAATATTCAATCTTTCTTTTTCTAACAAGAAGGGAATGCTGGCTGTTGTTTATGAATATGGATGTGAGACAAGAAATTCATACTTGTCAGGAAAGGGTGGACGTTTTAACCCATTTACCGGCTGTAAATCCACACTCTCTGTGTGCCTATTGTTCTCAATTATCCCATTGTGTCTAGTGTAGGTCGTGGCCTCTTGTGCAGTGGAAGGCATATACTTTGAAGGGGGAAGAAAAGAGGTAAGCCTTCACCGGTATCTGTTTTGGTAATACCCAAGAAGTCACAGAAGAAGTCTTTCACCTCCTTCTTACCCTCATCAAGTGCGACTGCTACTGCTGCTTCTGAGCATAAGCCTCTGGCTCGATCTTTGGGGAGTATGCGGCAGGAGTGAAAAGACTTGTATCTATGTAAACAGGTTTTTCATGCTCAAGTGACGTATATAGTTCCGCCAGTGAGTGCTGCACCCCATCAAAAACTGGAAACTCCTGTTACTGTGTAAACTTCCACCAACGAGTTTGACCTAAGAAAGGCTTGGTCCTCCTTCTATGACATTGTTATTAAGGGAGCTGATAGTGAAGGCTACCTCGCCCCCAGTGTCTCCCATGGTGACGCCAGTGATGCATGGCATGGAAGTACAGTACTTCTTCTTTTGCTATACATATGTATTGCATGGCACTTCTAAGAAAGAAAGAGAGAGATACTCTTTGTTATTGGTATGTACACATATTCTCGGTACAGTAGCAGCAGCTTTAGATCAGCTGATCACAAACATAATGGCTTTGTGCAGTGTAAGTTTATTTTGTGTCTTATTTGATTGACACTTTTTACAAAAGCAAAAGATTTTTGTTGATATAACATGACATATAATGATTACAGCATCATGACACAGCATAACAGACTTATGGTAATTAAACATAGGTTGACTTATTACCAGATCGAGTTGCGGCCGAGTTGGAATGTTCCTTTGTGTACGTCCTTGCACTCATTTGTCAGTGTAACAGTCTGGGGGAAGCGATCTTGGCTCCGCCTTCTCGGGCACTTGGGTTATTGATTGACAATTCGGTGCGCCTCAAGGGTAGAGGCCGTCCCTAGAATTGCCTTTGTCAGATCTGGCAAATTTGGCTCCAGATTGAGTTGACGAACAGATATGTGGATCTGAAAACTCTCTCGTTTCCATTTGGTCAAATAAGATCTTGTCCCCACCACTCTCAAGGCATAGAAGGTTCTATGCACCAGAGCTTGCTACGTCTTCATCTGTGCAGGTTGACCCATAGGTGTGTGCACTCACCTTGGAGAGGCTCAAGGTAGAAGGCACATCCTTCTCATCCTTTTGAGTTAAGGACCATGGAATTGTCTGCCATTATCTCTCTCCAATCTGCCATATGGCTTGACAAGTCGTCAGGTGGGCTGACGTACTTCGACAAGTCAACAGCGTTATTAACCTTAGTCTCTCTAGAGAAGTACAGGAGTCTCGTGCTGTCTGGTAGTAAGGCAGTAACCTTCCTGGCACACCAGTTTGCAGAGCTGTGGGCCATTTGGGTTCTGAAGAGGAGGGATGCCAAAAAACTTCAAGTCAACCAATCAATCTGAAGAGGAGGGATTCATTGATGTCCCAATTCTCAAAGCAAGTTGGTTTAGAGATAACTCTGTTGCTAAGGAATTCATTGGTACGGGCGACCAAGTCTCTTCTTCTGAGAAGTCATGTGCAGGTGGTAGTTAGGAAGTGGGAAACTATTTCACAGGACTCCCTTTTTCTTTAATGGCCCGGGACCTTCACAATGATTTACGGCTGGACCCTAAGGTTCAGCTATGCCTGTAGGATCAGTTGCAAGGAAGGGCCCCCTGGGACCTTTCCAAAACCCTTATTAGGACAGTTCACAACTCCTTCCCGATAAAGCCCTTTCGAGCCATCCGATCTGGTTCTTACAGAACACAAGGTGGTGGAAGAAGAAACGGAGAAGGAAACGCTGCCTGCTGCTAAGAGTAGGGGTATGCTTGTCATGCCATTGGGTAACCGTGCGGAGACATAGGGCCAAACCTTGAGTATTGAGTGTCCTTCAGGATAGCAACTTATTAGCATTTCAGGACTGCCCCTCCCCCCATCTCACACACTGATAAAGTTCTCATCCGATTCTTCAACATTGCCATAAGCCCTGCCCTAGTGGACAGAGGTAGTAGGTATATTGAAGAATGAGCTCAAAGTTGTTTGAGACATGTCTCCAGGTTTCTACAGTTGACTTCCTGGTGGAGAAGTCAACTGGGAAATGGAAACTGGTCATCAACCTCCCTCCACTGAACAACTTTGCCTGTCAAATGAAGTTCTGGATGGAAACAGTACGTCTGTGCTGATTTCCATCAGTGAGGGAGATCTCATGCTTTCAATGGACCTGAAGTGCACTTCCTTTTAAATACCTGTGCATCACTACTCATCAGGTGTTCACCTTGGGAGCAGTTTTGGCCTATTCGCAAAGGCTGATCCTGGTCTGATCTGTGGAGCAGTTGGTACAGGATCAAGATCATCTCACTTTTTGTCATGATCTAGGGATTGGGATAAACTGAGAATAATTAAGTCTTATACCCAAGCAGAGGTTGAAATACTTGGCATGCTGATAGACATTGCATCAACATGAGTATTTCCATCAGGCGATTGCATCAGCAAGCTTAAAGTAGTGTGACTGTTTCCTTTAAAGACAACTTCCAGCTCAGCACCAGGAGTCATCTTTGCAACCTTTCGTCACTGGAGAAATTTATCCTCACAGGCACTTTCACCAAAGATCTCTTCAGTGATGTTTGAAGGATCACTGGTCAGCCTCTAGGAATCTTCTTTTCCTTCCTGTTCCAGCGGGACAGGAGTCTCAAGTGGCTGAACTATGAAAACCTCACCAGGTGAGTCCCACTCTATTCTCTGCCCAAGGACATGCAACTGTTCTTGTATGCGTTGAAAGGGGTGGGCCACACACCTGAATGACTTGGTCATCTCTGAGGTGTAGTCAGAAGAAGGAAAGCATCTGCAAATCATTGTTTTTAAAATTCAGCAGCCTTTCTAGTACTGCAGGCATTCCAAGAATGATTGAGGAGGTACTTCTGAAATTTAACTTTCAGCAAATACTTTTATACTGAACAGGCTGGCATAACATAGTTTATATGTGACAGATTTATTGTAATGTTTCTGATTTTAAGATATTTTGTGTTTATTATTCATTAACTTTCATACAGTTTATTTATTTTCTTATTTCCTTTCCTCTCTGGGCTGTTTCTCCCAGTTGGAGCCCTGGGGCTTATAGAATTCTGCTTTTCCAACTAGGGTTGTAGCTTAGCGAATAATAATAATAATAATAATAATAATAATAATAATAATAATAATAATAATAATAATAATGCTATACTTGGTAGTGTTGATGAGGAACAATACTGCCAGAGTGGTTTACGTCAATGGTCTCACATCTCTCTGTGATGAAGCAGAATCACATCTGGGCAGTACTCTACACCATAGATTTGTCAACCAGGTATCTTGTAGACAAGGTACTAGCAGACACATTCAATAGCAGGGGAAGATTATAAGGTGGGAGTTGTCTCCACATCCTTGTATAGCACAGAGGCTTTTGCCTTTGTGGGGTTTTCTGGTGTTTTCTGGGGGTGGACCTGTTCACCAGGGGCTAAACAGGAAGTTCTTATATTTTGCTCTCCCGTTCTAGACCCATGGGCTGTGTTCGAAGATCCCTTCCAACACCCATGAGATCACCTGATTGTGTGCACCTTTCTGGGTACCTACAATGGTCCTCTGCAGCTGACTACCAGAGAAAGTAGGCTATCTTCTGCCATTGGTGTCCAAGAAGAGATACTTCTCCAGTCTGAGCATCTCTAGTGCTGATCGTTGGTTTCCCCTTCTTTCTTTGTTTAGTGAAGCACCTTTCACTTGCTACTGAGAAGGGTATAGAACTCTTCCTCAAGGGTGTTGTTTATGCTCGTGATGAGCTTTGAGCAGTCTTGCCTACCATGAGACCTCAGGCCTCCGGAGTGAGAAGTTACCCTTGTTCTCGAGACTCTTACACATATCCTCTTTGAGCCTTTGAGGAAGTGACAGACAGGTATCTGATTCTCAAAACTGTCATATTGTTAGCATAGTACCAGCAAAGAGATTATGTCAGTTATATGGTCTTTCTTACTTAGTTACCCACACTGAGTGATGAAAGGAAATCTTTAGTTTTCTCCCAGGTTTCGTGCTCAGAACTTAGAACCCGTCGTTCCACAACTCTAGGTTCAAGTCCTCCATTTCCTCTCTCTGTTATGCCTCAATTGATGTTATAGAGATGATGATCTTGTGTCATGTGATGGCTGCGTGGTGCTATTTCTAAATGATATGTCATCTAAGGCTGTTTGAGATGATCTGTAAAGAATACAGTGCAACTGCTGAGAGGGTCAAGATACCATCTAGGACCAGAGCTCATGAAGTTAAGGGTTTAGGTCCCACCCATGCCTTCAAGAAGAGTCTTGCAATCAGCCAGGTGTAGAACGCTAGGGTGTGTATACAGCAGACCACCTTTACGGCTTTTTTTATCCATGGGAGTATACCCACAAGTTCTTTGATACGTTTGTGCTTGGGCCTATGGTGACTATTCAAGTAGTTGTGTAACCAGCCCAGCTCCCAAAGAGGATAGTAAGTATCTTGTTTATGGTGATGCATAGATGTAAGTCTAGAATGAAAGGAAGAAGAATTGGCTTTTCTCCTTCATATTTCTGTCCCCTCTTGAGGATGAACTGATCAAAGCATTACTCTTCCGAGCCCCATTCTTTAGAATCTAGAGAAGTATCTATCCCATCATCCTTAGATGAAGAGATATGGTGGAGTATATACTAAACCATTAATCATCATACCTCAGGTATATCATTACAGAATCCTATCCCCTTCTGGAGAAGGGATCCCTCCTTTGACAACTTAGCAGTCTTCATGGACAGGACATGCCTTATCAACCTTTTCATTTCTATGATAGACAGATAAGAGGCTGCTCGAGTCTTTTACTTTGGTCCTGTATGGTACCAGGCACATTGAGACATCCAGGGAAGAAAATGAACCAGCTAGTTTCGGTTATTGGGGGATTTCCGACCTGCCAATAGTGAGTCCCCCTATTATCACTTTTACCCCCAAACGACGTACTGGTACGTTTCACAAAAGCCATCACTTTACCCCCATGGACGTACCGGTACGTCCTTGCAAAATAATGCTATAAAAAAAAATTTTCTTCATATTTTTTATAATTTTTTGAGAAAATTCAGGCATTTTCCAAGAGAATGAGACCAACCTGACCTCTCTATGACAAAAATTAAGGCTGTTAGAGCAATTTAAAAAAAATATACTGCAAAATGTGCTGGGAAAAAAATAACCCCCTGGGGGTTAAGGGTTGGAAATTTCCAAATATCCTGGGGGTAAAAGGGTTATAATGGACAAAAGAGTTGTATATTTGTATATTGAACTGAAGGTCAAAAGTGAAGAGTTCTGACAGGTGGGCGACCATGAGTACTCTCCCAAGCTCACCATCTGTTGTTAACTGCCTCGTTGAATAATTCAACGCTCGTTCCAGCTCTGCTGAAGACATGTTCCCTCAATTTTAAAGGATTCCTATTTATATAGGTAGGAAAAATACAAATTACTTTTAAAATTGGTCATTTCCGTATGAAGTTTCAAACAATAGATATTTACATTTTAATGCTTTTTCTAATACTCTTTGGATTTTCAATTTTTGAAATCAATCACTTGAAAATTTGGTGAATTCCCGAATACTTTGATTTAGATATGAAAGATTGAGGATAACTAAATGAGTTATTTTTCCCTATTTTCCAATGAAAAATAGTTTAAAGAGGTTAATGTGTGTAAAAATCTAATGGTAGTTTATGGTAGTACCCTTTATTTTATTAGAACAATTAAAACTGTAACTATGCACCTGACCGTACTTCAGGCATAAATTTAGTTTAATAAATTTTGGTACCGAGTACAAAAATTAAGGAGCACCCCATAAAGAAATTTACCTTAGATGTGGTATATATACAAATAGACAAAAGAAAGATTTATTTGTCTTTTATCTATCCTAAAAATGTTATATGGCCCTTTAATGTCTAATTCTTTTTGTCATAAAGTCATTATTTAATTTAACTTTTTACTTTTCTTTTCTTACAGCAGGAATCTGAGAGTGAGAATGAATCACATCATTCAGAGCCCCATTCCTTCGTGAACCACTACGCCAATGTCAACGAAACCTTCCGTCAATCTTGGCGACGCCAGAAACCAGTTCGAAATTACTCAAGCTATACAGACTCTGAGGCAGAGGGTAGTGCTGTCATGAGTCTTAATGGAGGCCAAATCATTATGAACAACATGGCTGGGTCTAGGGCCCCCTTGCCTGGTTTTTCTTCATTTGTATAGTCAGTACGCATAAGGGTACATAACTGATAAGAAAAGACAAGTTATTATAGTAAGTCTTTGTTAAACTTGTGATATCCTATGTTAGATATGGATGGCTCATTGTTAACTATAGAAAGAATTGTAAAAAATTGAAGGAAGTCATTATGTTACTGCCACATATTTAATTAATGGACCCTTGCGTCCTAAAATATCTGTGATATGTACAGCATTAGGCTAAAGATTCCAGTTGACTACTCCATTTTAGTTTTTATTGGATTCAACTTGATGATTCCTCTTATTAGAATGTTCACTCCACTTTACTCTTGATCCTTATTTTCAAGTTCCATTAATAGTGATTATGTAGATATACTATCAAATAGGAATTTGTATATTTTCTTCCAAATATCCTTCTCTTGTAAATACAATACTCCAGAATGAGTGTTGTATATTTGTGATTATGGCATTATGATAGGGATATGAATAGTGAGTCTTATGTTGGTGGTAATTACTATTATGCATTACATATACAAATTTTTACTATCTTGATTATTGTGTTCGAAGTTTGTAGGATGTAAATATTATTTATAACTTTGCGTGTGAGGATACTAGGTTTACATGTAGTTCTGTCAGTCAAATGTCAATTCCACAGAGAAGCAATGTGAAACCATCAACAAATTCTTCACCATAGGTGCTTTTTTATGATGTAAGTTTAATGCATTTGAGAAATTAATCATCAAGCTGCTTTTCATCCTCACCTTTCCAGAAGTAAAGATTCCCACATTAGGTAATGGTATGAAAATAAATGTAGATTCTGTCACTCATAATGTAGTAAGAAATGCCTTTGTATTTATATGCACAGACATACTTGAACACCCTACTTATTGTGGGGAAGTTTAATGGCTTAGTTGTTTTTCCTGGTGATCAGGCTGACCTCAGGTCCATGTATAACTTGCAAAATAAATGGCTGTTCATGATGTGCATTGAGTCTATTATGTATGCTCTAGAAGAAATAATTGTACAGACATATGTATATATACAGGTGGCGTGGCTGTGAGCATGCTGATCAATTCATATCATTTGCCCCTTTAGATGGTAGGTGGTTATTGAGCTTCCATTTTCTTTTGTACCAACCTTGACAACAGCATATGGGCTAATGTTGCATCTAGTTTCATAGTTGTGAGTGCTTTACTGTACTTGCTTTTCTTCCTGTAAGTAAACAAAGGTCTCATAGAAGTTAATCAGTTATGAGGAAATTTATATGTAATGATTGGTGAATAAACCGTGAGTTAGTTTTTGAAGAATCTCATTTTGTGAAAGCATTAATGAAAATTTGAGCAGTCAAAGATAGTGTTCCTGATGACAAGTACTGCTATTCACATGTGTAGGAAATAGAAATTTTATTAAGTAAAATGCATAGATTGTGTTTTAAGTAGTCAGTCAAGAAAAATGTCAGTGCAATACAGTATGCAATACACATATAAGGACCAATAACTTAGTTCTGTTTCTAGCTTAACACAAAGATAGCTTGCATGAGTTGTCAGCCGTACAATAGTAAACTGAATCCAGTTTAGGAAGTAAAGAAAAGTTATTAACAAAAATAGGACAAAGCTCAAGTTTGAAGTAGAATGTCCCCCCAAAAAAGGGTTTGAATCACTTATTGCTAAATGATGGGCATTTTTTGCACAAGAATATTTTCTTATTCAGTGTGTTCTAGTTTTTCATATTAAGTGACCAGCCAGAGGTATTTTCAGTATGTGCCAAGTGGAATGCATTCACTTTTCTTTGGTTTATTCATTCGTTATATGTTGATATTTAGCCTGTTTTAAAGGTGCTCTTTATTGTTATACTTAGATTTTCCTTTTTAAAAAGTATTTTTTCTTTTACTTACTACTATCATGATATTAGTTATTCTCTTTGCAGGTAATATAATTGAATGATTCAGGAAAATAATATGCAAACTTTACTCTTGTATTCTCCAAGTTGCTTTATGTTTGATAACATATGGTATATGTCATTCCACTCTTTTTTTTTCAAAGTTTTTATCTTGTGCCCAGAAACTAGAAACATTCAGTATTCAATTGCATTTATGAAACATAGTGTAGGGATCTGACTTTGTGTATAGTTTTGCCATCTTAATTTTGGTAAAGTATTGATCTCTTTAAGGTTACAAATTTGTGTACGGGATGTGACCTGTAACACTGCAGACTTATTGGAAGTGCCTCTAGTAGGTAATTTATTCTTAGTATACTTTTGGCAATATTAATATTTTGTATATGTAGATTATGTCAATTGGTAAAAAACCTGAATAGTCTTTCTCATTCTTCATCAGTGCATTTACATACATTCTACTCACAAACATTTGGAAAGTGCACAGTATTGTTATAAAGGTACGAATGTTTGTTGATAATGCTACGCCTGTGAGTTTCTTATAAGAAAATTTAGAGGCTGGCCATGTTTAGCATTTATTCTTTATTCATGAACATGAGATGCAAATATATGTCAGGATTTTCCAATCGGATTTGTTTTTACGGTTTTTTTTAATACAAAATAAAATGAATGTTTTCAGAAGAAAGGAATTGACAATTTTTTATATGAAACAACTAATTTTTTTTAACCAGTTTCTTCCTGACAGAAGCCGTTGGCTTTTAAATGCACAATATATCATACAGTGCACAACATAGCAGAAATTGCAGTACTTACAGACCATCGCTTTTTATTCTCCTTTGCTTTTAAGGTTTATTTGATTAATTTTGCCACTAAGGAAATATAAAAGAAAAAATATCAAGATATATGAATTTTTGTATGCAGGTAACTGAATAATGGATAATCACTTATTATCATTTTGTTAAGTGGTTAGTTGGCAATATTAACCCTTGGTGTGTAAGTCTAAAGGCACAGCTTGTATAAAGATTAAGTACTTGAAGCACAGTACTTACATATCATTTCCTTTCAGCCTTAAAAAGTGTGAGGTAGTGTGGAGTAGGAATTAACTCGTATTTCCATTGAATTTTTTTAACAGTACAATGTGTTTTTGTAAAATATTGTGAATTTTATAATAAAACTCAACAAATATTTCTTATTGTATTATCCTTATAAATTTTTTTCATTTTTGATCCGTGTTTCTGATAGTGTGTGGGGCCATTACGAAGATTCCTAGCACAAGTCTACTTTAGATTTTAACTGATTTATGTATTCATGCACAAAGGTGCCTCTAAATAGTCTTTCTGATGCTTTTGTTGGTAACAAAATAGATTCTAGTCATTTCTTTCTACTCCTAAGCAAAAAGGTCTTCATTGCCAAATTGCTGTACAATATTGTGCTAAGTTTTAAAGAGTCTAATGAGGGATATTGATTGTAGAATATCCTGTGCTTCACCTGATTAGGTATTTATAAAGGGTTCTTTGTATTGCTCTCTTGACATACAGCTGGTCTATTCCGACTAGTTCATCAATTAAACTTTGTCCTTCTAGTTTAATTCTGTATTAAGTTTGAGTACCTACAGACTCATAAAACATTGTAATGGGGTAGGAGGCAAAGGCATCGGAGTAACTACCATGCTTCAAACTAACTCAAAACTCAGTCTTATCTTTGTTCCGCCACTAATACAAACACTTTCATTCTTTATTAGAGGAATATACTTTAGGGGATAGTACCGGCTACCTCCCTCACACACACACCTGTGTTTTCTCATCACTTTTCTATTTTTGCTCGGTTGTGAGTGGACGTTGTCTCTTTACCGCTTAACACTGACAGGCCATTGACTAAACTTTAGTGATTTTTCTTGCATTTTCAGGTGTGAGTATTTCTTCTAGGCAGACATGCGAACTTATCCTGGACCTAAGGGGCGTGAATTCATCACCTTCATATCTCCAGTCGAGACCGACCCTTACTCCCTGTGCCTGACATGCAGAGGACACCCTTGTACACAGGAGGATACCACATTTCTTCTAGGCAGACATGCGAACTTATCCTGGACCTAAGGGGCGTGAATTCATCACCTTCATATCTCCAGTTGAGACCGACCCTTACTCCTGTGCCTGACATGCAGAGGACACCCTTGTACACAGGAGGATACCACACAGAAGGCCACGAGTGGTCATCCTCCCAGTGGGAGAGGTTTGCTAGAAGGCAGGAGAAGTCGAGAAAAAATTTGTCTCCTTCAGGATCATCCTCAAAGGGGAAGAAACCTCGACTTCCTTCTGCTTCTCGATCTCTACCCAAAGCCCCTGCTTGATCGGCCTCCCCATGGGAACAATTGAGTAGAAGCGGTGACCCTTTAACACCCGGACAACTCTTGTAACTGGAGGACTTCACTACTTCCCCTTGCAAAGCAGCACTACCCTCCACCTTAGGGGTCTTTCCTCATAGATGATGTACACCAGTTGTGGGCCTCCTAAGGGATTGCTGGTTCCCTGTCGAAGGAAGGTCCTCTGGGGCTTGTGCTGTTGGGGTCACAGGGGAAGTGTATACTGTCTCCTTCAGAGGTTGACATCGGTCTTCCTTTTAAAAATTCCAAAGGTTTCACACCGGCGGAGTCTCTAGTGCTTCGACCTGTGGAAGTGTTTGCTCCTGCATCCTCATTGTCTTCATCGAGAAAGCCGCTTGCGGCTGACCCTGCTCAGTGGGCTGACGACAGTGCACTACCTCATTCTGAGCTAGCTCGGCTGGTGGAGGGGGTGCAAAGTCCAATGCTTGTTCCTGCTCCTCTCAAGGGACACCTTTCTCATTTGCGGGTTTGGTCCTACCAAGTGGTCTCTGCCATGCGGGGCGTTGAGAAGGTTATTGAACTCATCTGTGCCTTTCTCTAGCCCGTTGGAGTATGGTTTGTCAGAACAAGAGAACGAGGTAGCTTGTAGGCTGGGTTCAGCTTCGATATCTCACTAGCGAGTTCGGCGCTTCCAGCAATCATCATCTTTCACTCGTCCGACCAATACATCTCGCCCTGCTGATTCGTCTCGCCCTTCCACTTCGACTCGCCCAGTTCCTGTTTTGGATTCTCACAGGAGCACTCCTGTGGGGTTCCTGATGAGCAACATAGTGGTACTGACATAACATGAGTGGACAATTCATGACCAGAGAGTTCTCGCTGACAACGACTAGCACTTGCCATCACCAGCTCACAACACACATTAGAGATGACCGACGCTATCCAGAGTGATTGCATAAACATCATACGGCAGATCCATCAACGACTAGACAGCACAGCTTTCCAGCTTGCGGCCAAGGACCAGCTTGCGACCAGGTTCCAGCTCGTGACTACGCTCCAGCTCATGACAACTCCTCAACTCGTGACCGTCCTTCAGCTCGTGACAACTCCTCAACTCTCAACCGTCCCTCAGCTCGTTACCGAAATTCAGCCCTCGGCAACACTTCAACTCATGATTACGCTTTAGCTCACGATAGTGCCTCAGCTCATTACTGCCCAGCAGTATGCAGCAACGCTGCCGTACGTAGATGCGTAGTGTCCCGTGACCACATAACATCACACGATCACGTAGCAACACAGCAGAGTGCTATCACGTTCAGAAGAGTTTCTTCTTGCAACTCCCTATGCACCAAGATAATCGAGTATGCTCGCCAAAAGCTTCAGCATCGATAGCTGTCCACCCACCAATTCCAGCTCATTCCTTCAAGACTGAACGCTACAGCATGCCGGTGCGCATGCAATCAGGTAAGTGTAAACATTCTTCACCGCAGGAGTACAGATCACGAACACCTCCTAGACAAACTCTGGAACATAAACTCCCCCGTGGGTCATTTTGATAATTACAACGATAAGAATGACATCTACATTCAATAAAAAAAATTGGGAACTGAAAGCAATGTGGATTACCTTTTCAAGTTTCTTATGAAGACTTGTTTATTTAATCAGGTATATTCATTGTTTGAAATAAGAATTATATAATAATCGCGAACGAAATTTTTGGCATCAATGACCATTGCTGCTATGATGCCAGATGATATTCAACAATCGATAAACATTCTGAACCTAACTAATCCTTTTTTTTCAGTTTTCTACTTATCCTCTGTTCCTGGATCTATTTTTCCAGCTTGATACCCAGTTAATTTAAACTTCACAATGCCATATCATGGTTTTCCACCACTTGTGTCCTGGTTAAATGATCTGATTATGAATTGCTTCTTATAAATTCAAGAATATAGATATATTCCCATACAATACTGACAGGGAAGAATATATATGAATTGGCACGAGTGCCTTATGTAGGCTATACGACATACTGGTGTATAGAGATGAAACTAACATCTTTAAAATTAAAGATAATGGATTATCCAAAGTGGGTATTTTGTATCATTTATATGTTATATATCATTCACAACACATTATGGAATAGATGACAAACTAACTGTTTTGAAATTGAAGAATGTTTTACCGAAAATATGTGTCGAGCATTATTTAAATGTTACCCTTCACAACAAATGACAGAATTGCTATTCATAATGACATGAGATTTAGGACAGAATCGAAGAAATTGACGAGTCCCTGAATGTTGTTACAAATTTTAAGATGAATTATGATACTAAGTAATAAAGAAAATAATACATTATGTCTATATAAAAGGAAGTTTCCCTTTATCTCTAAAGACACTAGTGTGTATAACTTTCAACTATTGAACAGCATTTGAATACCAAGTAAATTGCCTTATTTTACGCCAGTTTACGCTTTAGAATGCCACTTATCATTTTCTTTGAATACTTGAGAAATCGTTTTCTTTTATGAGCAGTTTATCTAAGGATGACCTATTTATTTTTTTCAGTTGTGGACTTGTTCAGGTGAATAGTCATACTGTATATTCACTCAGAGCATCGACGCTCATTTATATATAGCCTATAGCTTATGCTTAATAAAAATGGATTCTTCCATTTTCAAAGAAAATGTAAATAAGATTTTAAAGCAAGCACTAATGTAGGATAACCCAATTTACAAGTCATTCATAATCTGTTCTATTTTAGAAGTTAAATACGTGTGTGTGTGTGTGTGTGTGTGCGTGTGTGTGTGGAGAGAGAGAGAGAGAGAGAGAGAGAGAGAGAGAGAGAGAGAGAGAGAGAGAGAGAGAGAGAGAGAGAGAGAGAGAATTGATCGAGGCATCGTGGGAATTTAGTGTAAGAGGGAAATGTGTGAATCTGCAGGAAACGCGAATATGGTTATCTGTCTTCAATTTTAAAGTGGCTAGCTGTCTCTCACATCTGGTATTTATAATATATTCTTATAAGAATATGCCAATGATATTGTAAGAACATAAGCACTATGCAATAACGATATGCAGAATTTTTTTCTTATATATATTGAAGGCGTTTTAGGTAAACACAATTGTATCCATGTAAGGTAATTAACGAATAAAAGCATACTTCCCCACCCAGTTAATTTCAAGCGTTTTATCACACTTAAAATGCTACGGAAAAAAAATGCTACCAAATTGATTGCAGAACCTTTCTTCAACATTCCTTACAAGTATCAAAATTATTGAAATGATACTTATATCCAATATATTTTGGATCAAAATGGCAAAATGTACCAGGTAAGAAAATAATTTTTGTCCAGTGATTCACTTCAGTTGTGCCCCGTTTTTTTTTTTTTTTTTTTTTTTTTCTATCCATGCAATTAGTGTTATTCTGTTATTCACAAAAGAATTTTGAAAATATCTGAAATTTGATAATATCTTGTCCTGGGTAAGGAGCAAAAACTTTTTTGGTAATTTAATTGAAAATTAAATTTTGTTATGATTTCAGTAAAACTGTGTTTTTCAGTATCAATAAAATGGTTTCCAATGGACATGTAACTCTATAAAAAAAGAGAAAAAAATAGAATTTCCATTAGCAATAATGGTCATGAAGACCAAATACAGATGGAGCCACATCTCTCCCAAGGATGACAGAACAAGGATTTATGCTTCCTTGATTTTCAAAGTTCTACATTCTGAACCTTCAGAATGTTCAGAGCCATTAATGTCGTGTGGTTGAAGAGGTGAACGTCAATCGTGGATGTTATATGTAAGTATACTATTTTAATATTTGTCTTGGTCTGTACATTTCTGTGTTTCGTTCCCATATTCCAAGTATTACTCTGTGAAATCATGGTACTGGTGTTGTGAATTTGATTATGCTAAGATTGCCTTGTCAAACTATCCAAATTCTATTTTTTTTAAAGTTTCCTCATACTTTTGTTTGCTAGTCCCCCATACTTGAAAAGGGGCTTCTGTTCCTTTTCTATTGTAGGCCTACTAATGTTCTTATGCATTGTAATCTTTTGACTGCTTAATTGGGATTTGCGATATTTCTGGTTTAGGATACTTACATGTGTAAAGCAGTATAACGAACATGTTTATAATTTTTCTATTTTGAAGCTTTTAGTATATCCGTCGGTAATATTGTGCAAATCTGGGGAGAACATTTTACATAACTCTTAATTGCACAGTTCGTTGCTAGGGAGGATTTTTGGAAGTGAACTTTTATATATTAAACTATAAAATTGATATTTGTAGTTTCTTTTGCAGAAATGTTTAGTTTAATATTTAGTGACTTTGGTTACACGTTTATAGGTTTGGCGACTTAAATAACATATGTGAAAGTTAGTTATTTTAGTAAGTTGATGGTTTAGGGATTTTAGTAACAGTTGTAATGGATTAGTGATTTTAGTAAGTTGTGATGGTTGTGATTTTATTAACAGGTGTGATGGTTTAGTGACACTTGTGAAGGTTTAGTTAATTTGGTTACACACTTGTGAAGGTTTAGCGACTCTGGTTACACACTTGTGAAGGTTTAGCGACTCTGGTTACACACTTGTGAAGGTTTAGCGACTCTGGTTACACACTTGTGAAGGTTTAGCGACTCTGGTTACACACTTGTGAAGGTTTAGCGACTCTGGTTACACACTTGTGAAGGTTTAGCGACTCTGGTTACACACTTGTGAAGGTTTGGGAATTAAACAGGCTGGACGTTGATACGCCAACAGTAAAGCAACAGGTTCAGGGAAATCATGAACAAATAGGAAAAATGAGAAAATACTGCAAAAACTAATTTTAACTAATAAAGGACTATTGTAACAAGTTTTGATTCGCATTAAAAATTACCGTTGGTGTTTAATAGAATATATAAATAGCCCATTTCTTATCATTTCTGATATTTGATTTTTAATGTAGTTTAGAATCTTATTTTTCCTGGTTCTCTTTTGGTCTCTTCTTTTTAGGTTTAGTGATTTATCGTAAAGTGTTCCTCCAGTAATGAGCTTTGTTCTAATACCTTATCTGCTGTAACTCTGTTCTGCTTATTTCGTTTTCTTCTGGTCTTTTTCGTACTGCTTTTTCTCGAAATTAGTTTTCTTTCCTTCGCATCATCTTGGTTTCTTGAGGCTGTGGTTACGCCATTGTGAACATTGGTCTTTGTTAGTTTCAGCAGCGGGTTAGGTAGAGATTTTGGTCAACGTTTTTATAATAAGTGTGTTTTTTTTTTTTTTTTTTTACTAATCATAATTGTAATGTTCCAGCAGTTTTGGAGACCTTGCGTAACTGATTTTCTTGAATGTATGTATTTACACTTGGAGTTTTCCCGAGATTTGTAAAGATGTTTTTTCCTTAAATTTTTAGCTTTTAATGTACTATTGATTTAAATGGTGTTTTTAAATCATATAGTTTGCATTCCCATTATTTTTTATATTTCTAAAAGTAATTTTAGAATTTCTTTGGTAGTCTTGGAAATAAAATTTTCTCGTGCAAATTATTAAAAATTTAATATGAAACACATTTTCAAATATAACAATCAAAATTACTGTTTTATACCAACTGTAGGGAGCTTAACTTAAAATAATCTTCCTGCAATTTGTCATAAGACAAAAACACAATTGGTTTTGTAGTTCTTGGAATTATTTTTAGTTACCTGTACATGAATTGGATTGAATTTCCAGCGATTTTTTGAGAATTTTTACTTTTATCTTAATATGCGGGACTGAAATGTTTAAGGCGCTTTTACTATTTATAGAAGTGTTCTGGACAAAATTTTCATGTTCTGATTCTAGCTAATGGCTTGTATAAAGCTTCTCAAATTAGTGAGGATGTTAATCAAAATTTGTTGCTAATAACAATGAAAGTATGTCAATAATTTTATATATAGAATTATTGAAAACTCTTCAATCTGCCTCATTGTTGTGTATGGAGCTGAAAACTTCATCTTTATACCATAGTTAGGTACTTTGGTAATGCGGTTAGGTGTGGAAGGAAGTTTAATAGAAAGATGATTCGGTTATATTAGGATATTTAGACAGGTCGGTAGTGGAAATATATCAACATTGTTACATAGGCCTACCTATATAAAATATCTTGTGTATGAAAATTCTTTGTAAACTAGTCCCCATTGCAAATTAATCTTTTTAAACTAAGATACTTTAGGGTTACAGGATATTTTGCTTGATATTTGCACACATCAATGCAAATTTTTTTTGCAGGTATTGAGGTGAACCTGATGACGAAAGTTCCTATGGAAACAAGCTCAGTATTTCGTACCAGAAAACTTAAGATTTTTCACAATTCAGGTATTGTGGAATGACTCTAAAAAAAAGTAATTTGTTGCCATTTCGCCTGTGCAATTGAGAAACCTCGGTATTAGTAAGTGGATAAAATCTATTAAATTTTTTCTTTTAGCTTTAAAAGAAATTTAAAAATTAGCATGTATTAAATTTAAAGGTTTAATTCAATACAAAATAGCATACTAAATGTATCACATGCTTAGAAATTGGGTAACTATATGTTCAGTATTTAACGTGTGGGGACGTTTGTAGATTATTTTAAGTAAAATTGTGTAACTTTAATATTAAATTATCATACTTTAATGTTTTATTAAAAACTCGAAGTAAAAATACTAAATTTGCAATAGGACAATGTTGTATAAACTGTCACGTTCATGTGGATAGTTAGTCAGTTACCGATGTATAAAACATCAGTATACCAGTTAAAGTTCATGTACATGTTCTTGAAGAAATGTAAAACTAAATTGATGAAAAAAATAAATTGTAGATTCAGGTTAAGGGGAACGAGTGGAAAGTTTGTTGGGGAAATGGTGTAAAGTTTGTTTGTTGGGGAAATGGTGTAAAGTTTGTTTGTTGGGGAAATGGTGTAAAGTTTGTTTGTTGGGGAAATGGTGTAAAGTTTGTTTGTTGGGGAAATGGTGTAAAGTTTGTTTGTTGGGGAAATGGTGTAAAGTTTGTTTGTTGGGGAAATGGTGTAAAGTTTGTTTGTTGGGGAAATGGTGTTAAGTTTGTTTGTTGGGGAAATGGTGTAAAGTTTGTTTGTTGGGGAAATGGTGTTAAGTTTGTTTGTTGGGGAAATGGTGTTAAGTTTGTTTGTTGGGGAAATGGTGTTAAGTTTGTTTGTTGGGGAAATGGTGTTAAGTTTGTTTGTTGGGGAAATGGTGTTAAGTTTGTTTGTTGGGGAAATGGTGTTAAGTTTGTTTGTTGGGGAAATGGTGTTAAGTTTGTTTGTTGGGGAAATGGTGTTAAGTTTGTTTGTTGGGGAAATGGTGTTAAGTTTGTTTGTTGGGGAAATGGTGTTAAGTTTGTTTGTTGGGGAAATGGTGTTAAGTTTGTTTGTTGGGGAAATGGTGTTAAGTTTGTTTGTTGGGGAAATGGTGTTAAGTTTGTTTGTTGGGGAAATGGTGTTAAGTGTGTTTGTTGGGGAAATGGTGTTAAGTGTGTTTGTTGGGGAAATGGTGTTAAGTGTGTTTGTTGGGGAAATGGTGTTAAGTGTGTTTGTTGGGGAAATGGTGTTAAGTGTGTTTGTTGGGGAAATGGTGTTAAGTGTGTTTGTTGGGGAAATGGTGTTAAGTGTGTTTGTTGGGGAAATGGTGTTAAGTTTGTTTGTTGGGGAAATGGTGCTAAGTTTGTTTGTTGGGGAAATGGTGCTAAGTTTGTTTGTTGGGGAAATGGTGTAAAGTTTGTTTGTTGGGGAAATGGTGCTAAGTTTGTTTGTTGGGGAAATGGTGCTAAGTTTGTTTGTTGGGGAAATGGTGCTAAGTTTGTTTGTTGGGGAAATGGTGCTAAGTGTGTTTGTTGGGGAAATGGTGTTAAGTGTGTTTGTTGGGGAAATGGTGTTAAGTGTGTTTGTTGGGGAAATGGTGTTAAGTGTGTTTGTTGGGGAAATGGTGTTAAGTGTGTTTGTTGGGGAAATGGTGTTAAGTGTGTTTGTTGGGGAAATGGTGCTAAGTGTGTTTGTTGGGGAAATGGTGCTAAGTGTGTTTGTTGGGGAAATGGTGCTAAGTGTGTTTGTTGGGGAAATGGTGCTAAGTGTGTTTGTTGGGGAAATGGTGCTAAGTGTGTTTGTTGGGGAAATGGTGCTAAGTGTGTTTGTTGGGGAAATGGTGCTAAGTGTGTTTGTTGGGGAAATGGTGCTAAGTGTGTTTGTTGGGGAAATGGTGCTAAGTGTGTTTGTTGGGGAAATGGTGCTAAGTGTGTTTGTTGGGGAAATGGTGCTAAGTGTGTTTGTTGGGGAAATGGTGCTAAGTGTGTTTGTTGGGGAAATGGTGCTAAGTGTGTTTGTTGGGGAAATGGTGCTAAGTGTGTTTGTTGGGGAAATGGTGCTAAGTGTGTTTGTTGGGGAAATGGTGCTAAGTGTGTTTGTTGGGGAAATGGTGCTAAGTGTGTTTGTTGGGGAAATGGTGCTAAGTGTGTTTGTTGGGGAAATGGCGTTAAGTGTGTTTGTTGGGGAAATGGCGCTAAGTGTGTTTGTTGGGGAAATGGTGCTAAGTGTGTTTGTTGGGGAAATGGTGTAAAGTTTGTTTGTTGGGGAAATGGTGTAAAGTTTGTTTGTTGGGGAAATGGTGTAAAGTTTGTTTGTTGGGGAAATGGTGTAAAGTTTGTTTGTTGGGGAAATGGTGTAAAGTTTGTTTGTTGGGGAAATGGTGTAAAGTTTGTTTGTTGGGGAAATGGTGCTAAGTTTGTTTGTTGGGGAAATGGTGCTAAGTTTGTTTGTTGGGGAAATGGTGCTAAGTTTGTTTGTTGGGGAAATGGTGTTAAGTGTGTTTGTTGGGGAAATGGTGCTAAGTGTGTTTGTTGGGGAAATGGTGCTAAGTGTGTTTGTTGGGGAAATGGTGCTAAGTGTGTTTGTTGGGGAAATGGTGCTAAGTGTGTTTGTTGGGGAAATGGTGCTAAGTGTGTTTGTTGGGGAAATGGTGCTAAGTGTGTTTGTTGGGGAAATGGTGCTAAGTGTGTTTGTTGGGGAAATGGTGCTAAGTGTGTTTGTTGGGGAAATGGTGCTAAGTGTGTTTGTTGGGGAAATGGTGCTAAGTGTGTTTGTTGGGGAAATGGTGCTAAGTGTGTTTGTTGGGGAAATGGTGCTAAGTGTGTTTGTTGGGGAAATGGTGCTAAGTGTGTTTGTTGGGGAAATGGTGCTAAGTGTGTTTGTTGGGGAAATGGTGCTAAGTGTGTTTGTTGGGGAAATGGTGCTAAGTGTGTTTGTTGGGGAAATGGCGCTAAGTGTGTTTGTTGGGGAAATGGCGTTAAGTGTGTTTGTTGGGGAAATGGCGTTAAGTGTGTTTGTTGGGGAAATGGTGTTAAGTGTGTTTGTTGGGGAAATGGTGTTAAGTTTGTTTGTTGGGGAAATGGTGTTAAGCTTGTTTGTTGGGGAAATGGTGTTAAGTTTGTTTGTTGGGGAAAGGGTGGAAAGTTTGTTTGTTGGGGAAAGGGTGGAAAGTTTGTTTGTTGGGGAAAGGGTGAAAAGTTTGTTTGTTGTGGAAAGTTTGTTTGTTGTGGAAAGTTTGTTGTGGAAAGTTTGTTTGTTGTGGAAAGTTTGTTTGTTGTGGAAAGTTTGTTTGTTGGGGAAAGGGTGGAAAGTTTGTTTGTTGGGGAAAGGGTGGAAAGTTTGTTTGTTGGGGAAAGGGTGGAAAGTTTGTTTGTTGGGGAAAGGGTGGAAAGTTTGTTTGTTGGGGAAAGGGTGGAAAGTTTGTTTGTTGGGGAAAGGGTGGAAAGTTTGTTTGTTGGGGAAAGGGTGGAAAGTTTGTTTGTTGGGGAAAGGGTGGAAAGTTTGTTTGTTGGGGAAAGGGTGGAAAGTTTGTTTGTTGGGGAAAGGGTGGAAAGTTTGTTTGTTGGGGAAATGAGTGGAAAGTTTGTTGCGTAACCCCTTCCCCATAAGGATTCAGCTCATTGGAGTATTTAACAGGAAGTTTTTTTTTTAGCTTAATTTTCTTTATGATAATAGAGACAAGCAATGAAACTATTAGAAAATATCATTTTAAACTAATACTGAATTGTTTCAGATTGCAGTTTCGTAAGTTACATTTGGCATCGAATGGATATTAGGTGACGCTACTGTGAAAAGGTAAATTTTACTCAGTTGTTCAGACTTTAATTTTCAAGTTAAAAACAGATTTAAAAATATTAAATTACATAACTAGGATTTACCATTGTTTGAAAAAATTACTTTAAATGAAAACCTAGTTAATTAAAAATATAACCTAGTAAGAATTTTCCCGTGTTAAAGTAGGTTTTCGCTATGTTAAATGGCAATTAAATTTTTTAACCCTATTTAAACTTTAATTTTGTAACATAAGAATTTTCCTGTATCAGTGTTTTTTAACTGGTAAATGCTAATTTTGTATTTCGATATCAGGTTTAAAAGTTAAAAAAAAAAAAAACTAGTAATACCTTATTTAATTCATAAATTTAGATTTAATATTTTGTAGATCACTTAATTTCCAAACTAGTGAAAATTCCAGTTTTATAGAATCTTTTGCAAACATATGCCCATCTATGAAAATCAAATTACAATTTTGCCAAGATATTAAATAGAATTTTCTTTCAGATACGGTTGGTTGCAAGTTACAAGAAACTCCAGAGAACAAGACGAGACGTACTGGAGATAAGAACATAGAATGAAGAACAGGACCAGATGAAAGACACAGAATGAAGAACGGGACCAGATGAAAGACGCAGAATGAAGAACGGGACCAGATGAAAGACGCAGAATGAAGAACGGGACCAGATGAAAGACGCAGAATGAAGAACAGGACCAGATGAAAGACGCAGAATGAAGAACAGGACCAGATGAAAGACGCAGAATGAAGAACAGGACCAGATGAAAGACGCAGAATGAAGAACAGGACCAGATGAAAGACGCAGAATGAAGAACAGGACCAGATGAAAGACGCAGAATGAAGAACAGGACCAGATGAAAGACGCAGAATGAAGAACAGGACCAGATGAAAGACGCAGAATGAAGAACAGGACCAGATGAAAGACGCAGAATGAAGAACAGGACCAGATGAAAGACGCAGAATGAAGAACAGGACCTGATGAAAGACGCAGAATGAAGAACAGGACCTGATGAAAGACGCAGAATGAAGAACAGGACCTGATGAAAGACGCAGAATGAAGAACAGGACCTGATGAAAGACGCAGAATGAAGAACAGGACCTGATGAAAGACGCAGAATGAAGAACAGGACCTGATGAAAGACGCAGAATGAAGAACAGGACCAGATGAAAGACGCAGAATGAAGAACAGGACCAGATGAAAGACGCAGAATGAAGAACAGGACCAGATGAAAGACGCAGAATGAAGAACAGGACCAGATGAAAGACGCAGAATGAAGAACAGGACCAGATGAAAGACGCAGAATGAAGAACAGGACCAGATGAAAGACGCAGAATGAAGAACAGGACCAGATGAAAGACGCAGAATGAAGAACAGGACCAGATGAAAGACGCAGAATGAAGAACAGGACCAGATGAAAGACGCAGAATGAAGAACAGGACCAGATGAAAGACGCAGAATGAAGAACAGGACCAGATGAAAGACGCAGAATGAAGAACAGGACCAGATGAAAGACATAGAATGAAGAACAGGACAAAATGAAAGATACGTTCAGAAGACGACTAGAGAATAGATACGATGATTGAATGAAGATAAATCAGGACAAAAACAACAATTAATGGAGTAAATATATTGTATTGAATAAAATCAAAAGTAGAAAAAACTTAATTTATTCTTTAAAATCTCATTACTTCTCATTACTAAACATAGAAAGACAAATATAGAAGAGTATAATAGTTAGATTTTAAAGAGATGGAAAGTTGAGAAATCTAAATCCTGAACAGTCAAGAGTTTGATATAAAATTAGTTTAATTATAACGGTAGCAAATTTGACCATTTAGAAAGCTTTATTTCAGAATTTACAAATGACATGACTTAAACCTGAATCAGCAGGGAAAGATTAGTGAAAAATTTATGGTTTGAAACTTTCACAAAAAATCTGAAAATATTACTGAGAAAGCAATTTACTAAAGAACACTAGCCAAAGGGTCCAAAGATTAATTAAAGGTAGCAATTAGAAGACCCAGAAAATATTACTGAAAGCAATTTACTAAAGAACACTAGCCAAAGGGTCCAAAGATTAATAAAAGGTAGCAATTAAAGACCCAGGAAATATTACTGAAAGAAATTTACTAAAGAACACTAGCCAAAGGGTCCAAAGATTAATAAAAGGTAGCAATTAGAAGACCCAGAAAATATTACTGAAGGCAATTTACTAAAGAACACTAGCCAAAGGGTCCAAAGATTAATAAAAGGTAGCAATTAGAAGACCCAGAAAATATTACTGAAGGCAATTTACTAAAGAACACTAGCCAAGGGGTCCAAAGATTAATAAAAGGTAGCAATTAGAAGACCCAGAAAATATTACTGAAAGCAATTTACTAAAGAGCACTAACCAAAGGGTCCAAAGATTAATAAAAGGTAGCAATTAGAAGACCCAGAAAAATTACTAAAAGCAATTTACCAAAGAACACTAGCCAAAGGGTCCAAAGATTAATAAAAGGTAGCAATTAGAAGACCCAGAAAATATTACTGAGAAAGAAATTTACTAAAGAACACTAGCCAAAGGGTCCAAAGATTAATAAAATGTAGCAATTAGAAGACCCAGGCCTACATGGCTGAGAACTATAAAGGGCGAAGTAGATGAATGGAGAAGTATTGAATTAAAAGCTAAAGATAAGAGACGATTGGCGAAATTGACTGAGGCCCTTTGCGTCAATAGGCGTAGGAGATGATAAAATCGAAACACATCAAAGCTTTTCGCTTTAGATTGAACTTTAGAATATAGAAGGATAAACCTGTTATATCCAGTCGCTTGCCAATTGCATTATGGTAAAAACTATGGTAAACTTAATTCATAACTAATAAAGCTAAAACTTAAACTTAATGAAACTCAGGACAAAGCTATTTCATGCGAGCTCAATTTCTGTAACACTGAGCTCTCGGTAACTTCAAACAAGATATGTTTTAAACATAACTCAAATCTTAAGGCTATTACTCTCAATAAGATTGTTGATCCAAAATAAATTATTTTTCCTATTACAACTTAGAACTGTTTAGACTACCTACAACACTGCCAAATTCATGCTAGATTTCCCTAAAATCATTAGTCTTTTAAATATATGAGAACAAAAGCTAAATTAGAGAACCAAATATAACAGATTAACACTTTGCTCTACTGTTAGGCTCCGTCCCCAGGACTGAACATTGTTCGGTGAACTTTTTCTGATCGAACTAAGTTCGGTAAAGGACATTTAAGCTTGGGTCCAAACGATAACAGTTAAGCAGCAAGAGCTTGGTGACGGCAGCAAGGGTGATTGTTGCAAACTTGGTTGTACGGGTAACAAGGAAATGAACATTGGTAAGGAAAAAGAGAAAATTATCTTGTGTATTGTTATTGAAGAAAATTTGGTGCCTAGCGTGTTTACAAAGGAGAGAGAATTTGGGAAGCCGTATATGTTATAATACTACAGTAGTTATAAAGTGAATCAGATCTAGATGGAGTTAGTGAATCAGATCTAGATGGGTTAAGTGAATCAGATCTAGATGAAGTTAAGTGAATCAGATCTAGATGGAGTTATCAAGCTAATCAGATCTAGATGGATTAAGTGAATCAGATCTAGATGGAGTTATCAAGCTAATCAGATCTAGATGGATTGAGTGAATCAGATCTAGATGGAGTTATCAAGCTAATCAGATCTAGATAGATTAAGTTAATCAGATCTAGATGGATTAATTGAATCAGATCTAGATGGAGTTATAAAGTGAATCGGATCTAAATGGAGTTATCAAGTGAATCAGATCTAGATGGATTAAGTGAATCAGATCTAGATGGAGTTATCAAGTGAATCGGATCTAGATGGAGTTATCAAGTGAATCAGATCTAGATGGAGTTATAAAGTGATTCGCATCTAAATGGAGTTATCAAGTGAATCGGATCTAGATGGAGTTAAGTGAATGGGATCTAGATGGAGTTATAAAGTGAATCAGATCTAGATGGATTTAAGTGAATCGGATCTAGATGGAGTTATCAAGTGAATCAGAGATTTCATAAATTTTATGAGAATGGATTCAAATGCATTGATAGGGCAATGTCACTGTCCCTTGCCTCTGCCATTCATGGGGGGCCTTTAAACCTTTAAACGAGCACAGCCCTCGTTACTTCGGTAATTATACAAAACACCTATACCGAATTTCGTCAAGCAAAGCTCGTCCATGTGGACGAAGCCTTACAGCACTATTGTATAAGTCGTTAGCTTTAACGCGCCACCACTTAAAAGAAAAAAACAGACTTACTAACTCCTTTATATATATCTAGTTTAACCATTACAACCACTTTCATATGATCAGATAGGAAACTAAACACGATTACAATCAGGGAAAATTTTTAGTATCAACCATAACTGTTAAATTAAAAAATCAAAGAATATCTTTGAAAATTTGCAACGAAAGTTAAAACTTCACCTATCTACATTATGTAACCTGAACTCTCAAGGAAGCTATACAGACCTTTGCACTCGCTGAATTTACCGGTTATCCAAAACCAAAAAGACAAAGGAAAACATTACGATTAACGAAATTGTATATCTCAACTTTAGTTAATAGAAATTGAAACTAAAACGTTCGTTTTTTCTTCCTTACCAGGCTACTTTCCCTTCATTAGGTCCCTTAGACTTGATTGACTGATTTAAAATTCTCTGGCATTCTTAGACTTGAAGCATTTTGGTTCTCAAACTATGTTTGAACTTAGAAGTCAGCCTTGTAATAATAATAATAATAATAATAATAATAATAATAATAATAATAATAATAATAATAATAATTAGATACTTGTTTATTTGTTTACTTGTTTTACTTGTTTTGTGTTTAAATCCAACCCTCCACTGAAGTCGAGTGAACTACTCCTCGGGCGGGTCCATATTAATCATCTAACGAAACATTTTCAATATAACTTATACAATTCTTTGATTGCAGAAAATGTTCAAGTGCACAGACTTGTGAAGTTCTCTCTCTCTCTCTCTCTCTCTCTCTCTCTCTCTCTCTCTCTCTCTCTCTCTCTCTCTCTCTCTACCATAAACCCTAAGATTTTGTGCAAGTCGTGTAATGCTGTTAACAGAACAGCCATATTTATTGTTAAAAGGAGGTAAAAAAGATAGGTATGTTTTTATTATCAATAAGAAGTTACTTAATTGTAATTAAAATAATCATTAAGGTGATCTTGGCTTTGACTTTCAACCCAATCACTTCCAAAATCTAATCCAATTGTCCTTGGATCATGGCCAATCATCCTACCATAATCATGAGATTCGGTCAGACAAACAAATAAATGGCCACCTATCAAATATATACACACCATCACAACATAACCTTCGCAAGGAAGTTGGCTAAAGAAAAAATATCCTGATTCCAGTACATTTAATAATTAAAACGAATTCAGACAATTTATTGACATAAAAAGGCGTCAAAAGGAACTGTTAGTCTTGCCCACTCTATCTTTGATTTATATAATTGAACATAAGCTAAGAACAAAAGTCAAACCCCAGTAACAAAAAAAAAAAAAAAAAAAAAATACATGAAGATACAACTAGTTTCTACAAATGCAAACACTTTCTGCATGAATAATTTTGAATTTTTATAAAGTGAATTCACACAAATCTTATGATACTATTTCACCGGATTAAAATTACATAATGCTTAATCATAGTTATAATTTTCCTGAACAATTCTAGAAAATTGCTAAGTTTCAGAAGAAATGGACTATACTAAATACATCCTTGTTATAATTTATTTGAATGCTACAATAGCACTCCAAATTGACTTAACATGTTCGAAGTAACAGAAATTTTAATTGCATAAAATATATTTTATTGATGGTTAATTATGTAACCAACAGATGTCACTAATTTTCTAAGTGGTGACGTAACGTCTTTGAAAGTAATTGTGTTCCAGAAGATTCCTTGTTAGTATCTCGACCAATCAGGAGTCGTTTCCTCATTCTTTGTCTCTAAATAATGACAAGGACCCTTCTGATTGGCTGAAACCTGGAAAAGCCGGCAAGAGGGAACTGTAAACGGTAAGAAATCAGGAAGCAATGTCAGTGCGTATTGGGCCTTCGACATATTCACAACCTTAAATCTTCTACTCCATCAAGTTACTCGTCGTTTGTACATCGCTCTTGCATTTGTGGATCCAGTTATCGTTGCCATTGTATGGGCTTGTGGTATGAAGGTAAGCTTTGATTTTTTACAAGTCTGGTATTCGGGGTTTGTCAGAGTTACGAAATTTTGATTTTTTTTTTTTTTTTTTAAAATTTACTAGGCTTTGAAATGGCGATATTTTGGTGTTTTCTACCCCTGGAAGACGTAGCCATTATTCTTAATTGCTGGAAATGCCGGTTAATCTCATAAGCAGTGCTTAGTAACGAACGTTTTAGTTTAAATTTCTATCAACCTAAGGATGTACAATTTGGTTTACCGTAATGTAAATTTTTAAAGATTTAATCCAATCTTTACTATCGGGCCCCTTGTGCCGGCTTGTCTTGAATCTGCTAAATTCTTAATGGCAAAACGTATAAGTTGTGAACGTAGGTGTTTTATCTAGTATCGTTAGCATATTGCTTGGGTTAATCCTTAGAAACTGCTAATCTTATAAAGATTTAACTAAATCATTCAAATTTTTGGTCTAGATTATTTACGAGCAGAGCAATTAAAATTTAGTACAATTTTTATCAATTTGCAAAGTCCTTCATAAAGGCAACCGTGCTTACCCCTTACAGAAATGGAAAAAACGTTAATTTGCAGTGTTCTAAATTTGCAGTGTTCTAAATTTGCAGTGTTCTAAATTTGCAGTGTTCTAAATTTGCAGTGTTCTAAATTTGCAGTGTTCTAAATTTGCAGTGTTCTAAATTTGCAGTGTTCTAAATTTGCAGTGTTCTAAATTTGCAGTGTTCTAATTTGAAGCGAATAGCATATCTGTGAACTTGTATTCGGTAGCATTCGGTGCACTGCTAAACTTAACTTTAAAAGTAATCTCTTGTTTCCAATGATAGGATTTGCTTAAGTGGAATGTACTGGATAGGTTTAAAAACTGCCATATAAACTAATTTCTTTTATTTAGTGCCTTTAACTTTTAGCGTTACTATCAACCGTCACGGTGTTATTTTGGGCTCTTGTTAATTTATAGTAAATTTTGCTTTGATTTTGTAACAAACATAAATGCAAGACTGAGGTCTTCAGTTTTACGGTGTACTAGGAAAAATTAAGTTAATCTAGTTTGGATAAACTTTTATTGTGGTTGCTTGTCTGAAGATCTTAGATGTTAATGTCGAGTTCTTAGTTGGCGTGCGATTAGTGTTACAGAACTTAATATACAGTAATTAAGCTTATGTGAAATAGCATTGCCAAGAATATTTTAATTTTGAAAGGTTTTGAGCCTTAACAAACTAAGTTTACCATGTTTTTTTACCAGCAATTGACGGGATATACATGTAACAAGCTGTCTATTCTAATGTACCGTCCATAGCGAAAAATTGCTTAACGTTGCTGTTATTTGATTTAATTAAATGTAGCTACCTTATATTGTGATGCTTGGACATTTTGGCAAGTGTTTTTTAGTGAACCTTTTTCCCAGCCTTTGAATATCTTGTCAGGGTTTTTTGAGGTTTTTCAAGACATAATTTTTCACTAATTTTTCTCCGTTGAAGTTGTCTTATCTTTGTAAAATTCCGAAGTAAAGCTTTCTATAGTCAAATTTGCTATCGTTATGAAACTTGACTAAAATTTGATTCAGGGTTTTTATATAGATAACTTTTAACCTCTTTAAATCACTAAACCTCGTTAAAATCTAACTAAATTTGTTAATTCATTAAAAGTAGGTCAATGTTGATTGGTACAGAAATCTAATTCTTTCTTTTTTCCTTTCAGACTTGTTAAGAAGTTACTTGGTGTGGATAAATCGCAACTCGTCTTGACAGATATCTTCAATAAGTTTTCATAGCTTTAAAAAATTACGAAGCATAGAAAAGAACGTAGGTTGTTGCATCCTACGTTCTCTTGTGCTTCGTAATTTAGTAAAAGGTGTGAGAACTTATTGATGGTATTGTCAACCAGTTGCAATTTATTCACACCTTTTAACGCAACAGTCAGAGCTGATCAGCGCCATGAGAAAGAACGCAACAGTCAGAGCTGATCAGCGCCATGAGAAAGAACGCAACAGTCAGAACTGATCAGCGCCATGAGAAAGAACGCAACAGTCAGAACCGAGGGCCAAGAGAAAGAACGCAACAGTCAGAACCGAGGGCCAAGAGAAAGAACGCAACAGTCAGAGAACAACAGTTAGGAGAAAGAACGAATCAGTCAGAGCTGAGGGCCAAGAGAAAGAACGCAACAGTCAGAGCAGAGCTGAGGGAGCAAACGTGAGCAGAGGGTTAAAGAAATCAGAGCAAAATCAAAAGAGAAGCAGTGTGGAAAGAAAAAAGCATTATTTATATAGTAAATGCTTTTTTTCGAAAAAAGGTCTTATGTACTATATATATACTATTGTTGAATAGGACTGGAATAAATGTTAATTCTACTGTGTATTTTTATTGTCTCCAATTTGATTGTTACATTTTGTTCGCTACAATTTATATTAGTTCATCCTTTTCTCCTTTGGATCTCTCTTCTTATCATTAATTTGCTGCGTTTCCAACTATCCTTTCAGTTCATAACTTTTATCTCTGCGTCTCTTCTTCCCATTGTTAGCTGCTTTTCCAACTGAAAAAGAAAAAATTAATTAGCAATTGGCAACTAATAATCGGTGTGCTATGCATTAAAAGCTACTAATAATCGGTGTGCTATGCATTAAAAGCTATGTCAAACATTGAATTTTCAAATCCTCCTTAATCATGACCTTTGATTATAAGCACTTCGATTGGAATAAACAATTTGTTACAACATACGGAAATAGTTTTTTTAAAGTTCAGAAATTTTTAGAACATGCTAGTAGAGCATTATAAAAGCATTTACCATGTTCCATTAACGCTACTTTTTAAATATGATTGTTTATTTAATTGAACTAACATAGTAAGAATAATCCTGTGACCAAGTAAAATGATTGTTTATTTAATTGCACTAACATAGTAAGAATAATCCTGTGACCAAGTAAAATGATTGTTAATAATCCTGTGACCAAGTAAAATGATTGTTTATTTAATTGAAATAACATTCTTATAATCCTGTGACCAAGTAATTTCTCAAACACTGGTAATGATATCTAAAATTTGGTAATGATATCTAAAATTTAAGTGAGAACAAATTTACCTTAGAGCATTATCATGACCATCCATTCTATATCCATTCGTAGAAATCAACTCGTGAAAATCAATTCTACATCCACTCAGATCTGAAATAAGGCAGTATTAAAAGTTAGAAATAATAAGAAATGTAAGCTTTAAAGTGCTTTGTTGAAAAACTCAAAATGAGGTTAACCTCTTTATATAGGGATGCCTACCTATACTTATTGTAATCATCACACCTACTTTCCGCTCGTAATTTCCCTTAACCTAGAATTTTAAATTTTCATCAACTTGCCTTGCACTTCAACTGGTATATGCTTCATATATCTTATCAATTACCTGTCCGTCCATATAAACGTGAGTTTCTACAACATTTTCCTATTGCAAACTTATTAATTGTTGGCTCGTCTTTAATGATCAATGTTTTTAATTAAATATTAAAATTACAGAAACTGCTTGCAAAAATAATTTACATTAGTCCCCGCAAATAAAAAAAAAATTGGCTACCAGATTAATTTTTATTTGCTACATACAATTAGTATTCAATTTTGTATTAAAGAAAACCTTAAAATCTTATACTTTAGCAATTTTCTATTACAGCTAACGAAGAAAATAGCTAAATTTTAGTCACTAATACCAATATTCACCAATATTTCTCAATTGCACCGTTGTAATAGCAGCAAGTTGATTATCAATCAATATCATTCCACAACACTCGAAGAACAGTCTTCTTTTATTCGCGAAAAATCTTTACAGATTCTCTGGTACAAAATCGTGAGCTTGTTTCCGTAGAAGATCCTCTCATTGAGGTCACCTTGAAACCTGCAAAGAAATTGAATATTAGTGTGTGCAAATATTTTCCTCTTCTAACCTTCAAAGTCTTAAATTTCAAAAATTTACAATGTGGACTAATGTAAAGGGCAATTTTCTTACACGTAAAGATATGTTAAATTGCTATTACCAGCCTCTCTATATATCCTAATATAACTTTTTATCCATCATTCAATTCAATTTACAGTTCATATCTAAACTTAATTATCAAAGTATCTAATATACACCAAGTACTTTACTCCTGATTATGAAGCTGAAATTTTCACCTCCATAGACAACACTGAGGCAAATTGGAGGTTCTAAACTTTATATAAAATCTATATAAAATTCTTGAAAAAAAAATTAGATTTTATTAAACTGACGAATGAATAGTTGCCAAAGAGTTAAACCCTCGAAAATCAAAATATAAATTTCAATTAGCATCATCTTCACTAATTTGAGGAACTTTAGACAAGCCATTAGCTACAATTCTTAAAGTTTTATTAAACACGATTTGTACCAAAGTTTCCGTTAAGGAAATCACAAAGACTTCTCTAAAATTCACCAGGAATTTGACTATAACGAAAGGTTTTGAAAAATGTAAATTACACGTAGTAAGACCAAAATTAATTTCTAAGGCATAACAAATTTTATCAAGAACGTGCGTTTAGAAATAGAAACCAATACCTTAAATACATCAAAGTAACGAATATCAAGATAAAGTTGTAAAAAGAATCTTCCAAAATCCCTGGAGATTCAAACTGATTCAGGTAGAGAGAAACTTAAAACAATTATTTCAAGAACTATAAAAACCAAATGTCATTAATAGAAATAGATTATATTTTTAATATATCAAAGTAACTAATATAAAGTTTTAAAAATTATCTTCCAAAATCCCTGTTGATTCAAACTGATTCATGTAGAGATAAACTTTAAAATAAGAATTTCAAGAACTATAAAAACCAAATGTCACTAATAGAAATAAATGACTTATTTTTTTGCCTATTGATGTCAAATTGCAGAAGTTTCAAAGCAAAAATCCCTACAACTGGTATAATTCAAAATAATTTTGATTTTTTATATTTGAAGATATATTTCTTAAGTGTTAAAAATTTACACGAGCAGCTTATTACCAAGACTACCAGACAGGAAATTCTAGACAAGAAATTCTAAAAATACTTTATAGAAATATGAAAAATACTGGTAATGCAAAATATATGCTTGTGAAAAACCATATAAATCAAACATGGTCAACATACGGCCTGCAACGGGTTGAAATGTGGCCCACAGAGCTACTAGGTTACTTAAAACTAAAAATTAAAATTATTAAATGCTTTGTCCTTATCTTCAAAATTCCTTTCAAAGTCTAACAATTATCTGACAAACCAAAAGATTACCTCCCGACTTTGAAGAAACAAATCAGTTTAAAAGCTTTTTAAAGGAATTACTTATTTTAATCTTAATTGGCCTCCCAGCGAAACCCTGCCACTTTGGTACTTAATCCATCTCGTATTCTGAACATAGCTGTAAAAGCACTTTTTCCAAGAAAAATGACTACTTTTAATAATCCCATTTCTATCAAACCACTTACAACAGTTCTTTTATCCTCATGCAAGTTTGCAACTTTTGGAGTATTTGAATATTAATTATGTCGAAGAAAAATGTAATTGATGAAGGTAGGTGGATAAGCTTTTAATTTTTTGGACATTGGAAGGTAAACCAGTGTGCCTCATTTGTTAAGATTTAATCAGTACATTGAAGGTGTATAATTTGAAAAAAATCATTCTGGTAAAATCAGTAGCTAAGTTGAAAAACTTATAAAGCCTTGTTAAGACAGAAAACTTTAGTTAAGACACTTTAAGAATAATAAAAGTAAGCCATTTATATTGATGCAGAACAAATGCTAAGTATTCGAAAACCTTCAATAATTGAGAATTTATTAAAAAAAGGTTGCTCGTTTTATCGGAAACGGTGTCCGAAAAAAGTTGAAAATATAATTTCATCAAGAACTGTCATAAGGTGCATTTTAGGATTTTGATCTGATATTAAATCAAATTAATAGTTTTGTGCTTATGAGATTTTTTTCAGCCATAAACGAGAGTACTGATGTGACTGATATAGCCCAGCTTTCAGAGTTTATGCTAGGTGTGGATTCTTTTAATGTTACAGAAGAAATGCTTAGATTGGAATCAATTAAAGTTATCGAATGCTCACAATAGGCAGTTAAATATAGAAAGGACAACGAAGTTCATCTACATCCTTTTATCAAGGGGGTGGGTTACATTTTATACGGAACCACAAGTGAGGATATTTTTCATGAAGGGAAAAATTATGAAAAAAATCAATGGCAAATTTCAAAGCTTGGCAACAGATGGTGCACCTTCCATGGTCGGAAGTAAAAATGGATTTGTTGAAAAAAATGAAAAGCAGATATTTCGATGCACAGGGAATCTAGCATTCATTGTATGATTTATCAACAATTTATGTGCAAAAAATGAAATTCTCAAATTACGTGCACACTCATGTCATGTATTAATTTCATAAAATTCACAGCATAGGCAACCATATTTTTATTCCTTTGCAAATGAGTTCGTCACTCAAGATGGAATTCTGACAGACTCCCTAAGACTTTATAATAAAGAATATCAAATTTCAATCACCAAGATTTTTATTTAACTTTCTTCACCATTCCTGAAAATCTGCAGATGGAATTACTTGAGCTATAAGGAGATAAACTTAAAAAGATTCAAAGACATCTCTACTGGAGTGACAGTATTAGTTTTTGCCGAGGGGAGAATATTAGATACTAAAACAATTATTTTTCTATTTTAACATGTACCTATTTAAGCAAACGGTTATCTTCGGAAATGAAACTTGTCAAATTTAAAACTAGATCAAGACTTGCTAATGGACATACGCAGCCTAGCTACTCAAGAGTAGCAACATTTGAAATCCTACCGGATATTGAAAGTTTGGTAAAGAATTAATGTACAAAAATCTCATCAATACAGATGTTTAATGATCATATGTTCTTTAATAAAACATCAATTTTCAAATCATATTGGTAATGGTTTAGTTTTTCTCAATAGGAAATAAGAATATTTAAACATTTATGAAGAAATTAAAAAAATCCAGGCTGCGACAGTAAAGCGAATATTAAAAGCCAAAAGGTTCAGCCCGCAGGAGACGATCCGTTGCCTGACTTAAATAGGACAATAAGATGAAACTTGCCACAAAAAAATTCTTAAGAAAAAATCCATAAGAATCTCTGGAAACTATAGCCTAAAAAGGAAAACTTTACTAAAGTTATCCTAGAAAATCAGTCGCAAAATGTCACAGAAAACTGCTGAACAAATCTGAATAGTTGTGTAAGAATGTTAACCAAAATCTCATGAAACCTAACCAGCAATAGCATAACCACAGCCTAGATATCCAAAAATTAACGAAGGAAAGACGCAAGACAAAAAGAAAACTGAACAAAAAATCGACAAAAATGCAGTACGAAAAAAAGACCAGAAAACAACGCAATTACCATTAGAAATTACTGCAGATAAGAGACTAGAACAAAACACTATAATGAAACTGCAAAAAAATCATTAGAAAACTCAGTCTGAAAAGACGAGATCAGAAGAGAACTATGAAAAATAACATTTTGAGAAACTACATTAATAATCAAATGGCAGTAATAGGAAAATGGCAATTTTAATATATTCTAATATCAAACACTTACTATGATTTGTAATGTGAACTAAAGGTATCTTTGCTATGATAGTTCTTTATTAATGAAAATTACAAGTTTCTTTGTAGTCTTCTATCATGTTTTCCTTGGTTATTTCGTTCTTGACTTCTCGAAGTATGTTGCTTCACTGTTGGCGTTTTAACATTGTCCGTTAGTAATGCCGCATTTTCTAATTTCAAACTAGTTCCAATTCACCTGGAAGAAATCAAATCAGTGTAAACAATTCTTTTGACTAGTTCTGTCTTTGCCAGAAATAGGCCTACTCTTAACTTTGAAGTATCAAGCAATATTTCCTAAACTGTATTAAACAAAAATATTTTATATTTCACTTTGTATCAGATTAAAGATTTTCATACGTTATGGATTTAAAAAGAAAAAAAGTTATATAACTAAAATTTCTTTTACCTTTGGAAATAGATATATTGTCCTACCCATTGTTTTTGTTTCAAATATTTCTTTTGCTTCACGCTGAACATCTGAACCTGGAAAAATAAGTTAGATTTAGAATCTTAAGTTCTACAAATTCACAATCTTTAGTGCACATATGCACATTCACAATAAACTGTGCACGTTCACGCCCCTTCAAGTTAAGTTGTGCACATTCACACTTTCAAGTTGTGCACATTCACACTTTCAAGTTGTGCACATTCACACTTTCAAGTTGTGCACATTCACACTTTCAAGTTGTGCACATTCACACTTTCAAGTTGTGCACATTCACACTTTCAAGTTGTGCACATTCACACTTTCAAGTTGTGCACATTCACACTTTCAAGTTGTGCACATTCACACTTTCAAGTTGTGCACATTCACAGTCCTACAAGCTTCACAGTCCTACAAGCTTCACAGTCCTACAAGCTTCACAGTCCTACAAGCTTCACAGTCCTACAAGCTTCACAGTCCTACAAGCTTCACAGTCCTACAAGTCGCACTCATGCCTATCCTACAAGTCGCACTCATGCCTATCCTACACATTACTATCCTACATCTCTCACATTCAAAAGTCATGCAAATTAACAATCTTACAAGCTATGCACATTAACAATCCCACAAGTTATGCACATTAACAATCCCACAAGTTATGCACATTAACAATCCCACAAGTTATGCACATTAACAATCCCACAAGTTATGCACATTAACAATCCCACAAGTTATGCACATTAACAATCCTACAAGTTATGCACATTAACAATCCCACAAGTTATGCACATTAACAGTCCTACAAGTTATGCACATTAACAATCTTGCAAGTTAAGCATTATGCACATTAACAAATACTATAAGTTATGCACATTAACAATCCTACAAGTCTTGCACATTCCTATCCTACACATTCCTATCCTACAATTCACACAATCTTACAAATCAAACATTCACAATCTTACAAGACATACACATTCACAATCTTACGAGTCATACACATTCACAATCTTACGAGTCATACACATTCACAATCTTAAGAGTCATACACATTCACAATCTTAAAAGTCACACTCACAATCTTTTATATAAATTAACTATCTCTTATATAATTCACTATCTCTTATATAATTCACTATCTTACATGTTATACAAATTCACAATCTCACTTGTTATACAAATTCACAATCTCACTTGTTATACAAATTCACAATCTCACTTGTTATACAAATTCACAATCTCACTTGTTATACAAATTCACAATCTCACTTGTTATACAAATTCACAATCTCACTTGTTATACAAATTCACAATCTCACTTGTTATACAAATTCACAATCTCACTTGTTATACAAATTCACAATCTCACTTGTTATACAAATTCACAATCTTACTTGTTATAAAAATTCACAATCTTACCTTGTATATAAAAATTCACAATCTTGCTTGTTATACAAATTCACAATCTCACTTGTTATACAAATTCACAATCTTACTTTTTATAAAAAATCACAATCTTACTTTTTAAAAAATCTTACTTTTCATAAAAAATCACAATCTTACTTGTTATAAAAATTCACAATCTTACTTTGTATATAAAAATTCACAATATTACTTGTTATACAAATTCACAATATTACTTGTTATACAAATTCACAATATTACTTGTTATACAAATTCACAATATTACTTGTTATACAAATTCACAATATTACTTGTTATACAAATTCACAATCTTACTTTTCATAAAAAATCACAATCTTACTTGTTATAAAAATTCACAATCTTACTTTGTATATAAAAATTCACAATCTTACTTGTTATACAAATTCACAATCTTACTTGTTATACAAATTCACAATCTTACTTGTTATACAAATTCACAATCTTACTTGTTATACAAATTCACAATCTTACTTGTTATACAAATTCACAATCTTACTTGTTATACAAATTCACAGTCTTTCTTGTTATACAGATTCACAGTCTTTCTTGTTATACAGATTCACAGTCTTTCTTGTTATACAGATTCACAGTCTTTCTTGTTATACAGATTCACAGTCTTTCTTGTTATACAGATTCACAGTCTTACTTGATATACAGATTCACAGTCTTACTTGATATACAGATTCACAGTCTTACTTGATTTACAGATTCACAGTCTTACTTGATATACAGATTCACAGTCTTACTTGATATACAGATTCACAGTCTTACTTGATATACAGATTCACAGTCTTACTTGATATACAGATTCACAGTCTTACTTGATATACAGATTCACAGTCTTACTTGATATACAGATTCACAGTCTTACTTGATATAAAGATTCACAGTCTTACTTGATATACAAATTCACAATCTAAAAAAAAAAACAACTAGATGTGAAAACATACAACTTCCGCTGCCTCCTGATAATTTGACTAGTTTCTCAACTGCGAACCCATTAAGGTATTCGAAACAGTAATATTCGATACTGAGTGATAGCCATGATGATAGGATTCATTGGTAACTAATGCCGAACACTATGTTCAAATATTTAAGTTTTTACAAGTCTATAAAATTAACTTAAGCCGGATACCTAATGAATATTTAGTACACATTTATTACGCTTCCATCTCTTATCAGATTTCCTCATTACTGTACCTCTGATATTAAAGTTACTGCCAAGTATTTTAAAAATTATAGAACTTTCAAAAAAAGAAAAGAAAAAAAAAACTCGTAAGGAAGGACTTCTCCCGCTTAAATCAGGGAAAATTCTAAATCCCAAGGCAAACGATAGCTTTAATTTTCACGTTTTAAAGTTTAATTTTAACTGACATTCAAAATTGTTGCCTAATAGCCATGAAGCTAAACAAAGATCAAGTAAAGATCCATCCACCTACCAGTATTGAAGGTCTTGAATGTGTCAATTCCCAAGGAAATATAGTTTTAATCAGTTTACTCCACTTCAGCAGAATTAAATCTTCCTTTTAAGCAATTCTCCTGGTACGTATGCATCGAATTCAACGTTCAAGCTTCAGCATCTCAATCTGAAAAAGAAAATTCATTAATAATTGAGAAATATTTCTGCCTCTCTAAATTAATTCATTTGAAGAGACAACCTGCTCGAATATGCTACTATTCATATTTGCCAAGAAATTTTCAAGGTAATGACACCATTATTAAAATACTAAATATCCATTACAACTTGAGCCGAATATATCCCAATATGTTTCTAAAGAATATTTATTTTTTTATCATCCACTTAAACTGCATGACTAACACCTGGTAAAAAAAACCAACCACTTGTGTATGAAGCTGCTGAACTAATTTAAATATTTAGATGCCCTAAGGTTATATTTATAAAAAAAACAAATGACACTGCAATAATTCCAATTATGCCAATTATTGTATCAAATTTGGAAAAAAAATCAATTCACAGCAACTCATTATAGAATGGTGCAGTATAATGTAGAAAATAAGATAGTTTGAAATACATTTTTGGTGTTTTGGAAGTTTTTTTTATAATGATTCCTGGAGAAAATCCATAGTTAAGTTATGGTGGGTCGATTACCATAACTAATATCAATAAGTTAGAAAAAAATAAGTGTATTTGTCTAAATTCATATATTCAATTTTCATGTTTTAAAGTAATTTGAACTAACATTTTTCAAAATTTATAACCATGAAGCTAAACAAAAGGTCAAGTTAAGAGCCATCCACCTACCAGTATTGAAGGTCTTGAATGTGTCAATTCCCAAGGAAATATAATTTTAATCAGTTTACTCCACTTCAGCTGAATGAAATCTTCCTTTTAAACAATTCTTCTGGTACGTATACATAGTTCAACGTTCAAGCTTCAGCATCTGTCTGAAAAAGAAACTTCATTAATGAATTGAGAACAAATATTTCTGCCTCTCTAAATTAATTCATTTGAAGAGACAACCTGCTCGAATATGCTACTATTATTCATATTTGCCAAGAAATTTTCAAGGTAATGACACCATTATTAAAATACTAAATATCCATTACAACCTGAGCCGAATATATCCCAATATGTTTCTAAAGAATATTTATTTTTTTATTATCCACTTAAACTGCATGACTAACACCTGGTAAAAAAACCAACCACTTGTGTATGAAGCTGCCGAAATAATTTAAATATTTAGATGCCCTAAGGTTATATTCATAAACAAATGACACTGCAATAATTGCAATATGTCAATCAATTATTGTATCAAGTTTGAAAAAAAAATCAATTCACAGCAACTCATAGAATGGTGCAGTATAATGTAGAAAATAAGATAGTTTGTAATATATTTTTGGTGTTTTGGACGTTTTTTATAATGATTCCTGTAGAAAATCATTAGTTAAGTTATGGTGGGTCGATTACCATAACTAATAATACGTTCGAAACAAATAGTGTATTTGTCTGATTTCATATATTCAATTTTCATGTTTTAAAGTAATTTGAACTGACATTTTTCAAAATTTATAACCATGAAGCTAAACAAAAGATAAAAGTAAATTTCCATCCACCTACCAGTATTGAAGGTCTTGAATGTGTCAATTCCCAAGGATATATAGTTTTAATCAGTTTACTCCACTTCATCCGAATTAAATCTTCCTTTTAAGCAATTTTTCTGGTACGTATACATAGAGTTCAACGTTCAAGCTTCAGCATCTCCGTCTGAAAAAGAAAATTCATTAATGAATTGAGAAGAAATATTTCTGCCTCTCTAAATTAATAGATTTGAAGACTTAACCCGCTCGAATATCCTTGTAATATTCATATTGGCCAAGAAATTTTCAAGGTAATGACACCATTATTAAAATACTAAATATCCATCACAACTTATGCCGAATATATCCCAATATGTTTCTAAAGTATATATATTTTTTACCCACTTGAACTGCATGACTAAAACACCTGGTAAAAACAGCAAACTTGTATGAAGCCGCCGAAATAACAGACGATTTAAGCATTTAAATTCCCTAAGGTTATATCTATAAACAAACATCAATGACTGCAATAATTCCAATTCTATGTTTATCACTTATTGTATCAAATTTGAAAAAAGTATTCACAAATACTCATAGTATTATGAAATGGTGCATTATAATGTAGAAAATGAGGTGTTTATAATATATTTTTTTGTGTTTTGGACTTTTTTTTATAATGATTCCTAGAGGAAATCCGTAGTAATTAACTTGTGGTGGGTTGACTACCATTAATGATAATCTTATCAATACGTTCGAAACACTTAAAATATAGTGTACTTGTCTAATTGCATATATAAATTGACTAAACAGTTTCAGTCAGTCGTAGTCATAAAATTGCTATCACAATAAAAACTGTTACCATAATCTAGACCAAGTAATAGTAATGGAACTGTCAAAACTGTGGCATTTTTTTTTTCTGCCAGGATTTCCGGACGCATAGAAAACGGGCGTTTCCATTCAATATAGGTACTCCAGTCCGTAGCAGTGTTCATCGTATTACAAATACCTCCTTACATAATTGAGCTAATGATACATTGGATTTTACTCTGCAGTATGCTCACTTCACTCACGAATAAACATCTCTGTTCTGGCAAGCGGACTATGTTTTGCTATGCGTGTTAACCCCGTATAATAGTATTTTAGCATTCATTTTCAATTACACATTTATAAAGGTGAACACGCTTGAAGGGGGCGAGATTTACCTTCGCGCTACAACATCTGTTCGAATATTGCCTATGAATCCATATCCAATGATCACACTAAATATATAAAGTTTCTACCCTAACCAAAGGAACAACGCTAGTTTGTTTTCATTAAAAACTAACTTCGTTGACAGATGTTTCCTCCGGTAACATATGGCATTCAAAATAAGTATTTGCAAAGATCTAAACCTTCACAAGAGTATAACCAAAGTCGCCAAACCTTCACAAGAGTATAACCAAAGTCGCCAAACCTTCACAAGAGTATAACCAAAGTCGCCAAACCTTCACAAGAGTATAACCAAAGTCGCCAAACCTTCACAAGAGTATAACCAAAGTCGCCAAACCTTCACAAGAGTATAACCAAAGTCGCCAAACCTTCACAAGAGTATAACCAAAGTCGCCAAACCTTCACAAGAGTATAACCAAAGTCGCCAAACCTTCACAAGAGTATAACCAAAGTCGCCAAACCTTCACAAGAGTATAACCAAAGTCGCCAAACCTTCACAAGAGTATAACCAAAGTCGCCAAACCTTTACAAGTGGGTAACCAAAATCGCTAAACCTTCACAAGTGGGTAACCAAAGTCGCTAAACCTTCACAAGTGGGTAAACAAAGTGGGTAAACAAAGTCGCTAAACCTTCACAAGTGGGTAACCAAAGACGCTAAACCTTCACAAGTGGGTAACCAAAGACACTAAACCTTCACAAGTGGGTAACCAAAGACACTAAACCTTCACAAGTGGGTAACCAAAGTCGCTAAACCTTCACAAGTGGGTAGCCAAAGTCGCTAAACCTCCACAAGTGGGTAGCCAAAGTTGCTAAACCTCCACAAGTGGGTAGCCAAAGTCGATCAACCTCCACAAGTGGGTAGCCAAAGTCGATCAACCTCCACAAGTGGGTAGCCAAAGTCGATCAACCTCCACAAGTGGGTAGCCAAAGTCGATCAACCTCCACAAGTGGGTAGCCAAAGTCGATCAACCTCCACAAGTGGGTAGCCAAAGTCGATCAACCTCCACAAGTGGGTAGCCAAAGTCGATCAACCTCCACAAGTGGGTAGCCAAAGTCGATCAACCTCCAGAAGTGGGTAGCCAAAGTCATTAAACCTCCACAAGTGGGTAGCCAAAGTCATTAAACCTCCACAAGTGGGTAGCCAAAGTCATTAAACCTCCACAAGTGGGTAGCCAAAGTCATTAAACCTCCACAAGTGGGTAGCCAAAGTCATTAAACCTCCACAAGTGGGTAGCCAAAGTCGCTAAACCTCCACAAGTGGGTAACCAAAGTCGCTAAACCTCCACAAGTGGGTAACCAAAGTCGCTAAACCTCCACAAGTGGGTAACCAAAGTCGCTAAACCTCCACAAGTGGGTAACCAAAGTCGCTAAACCTCCACAAGTGGGTAACCAAAGTCGCTAAACCTCCACAAGTGGGTAACCAAAGTCGCTAAACCTCCACAAGTGGGTAACCAAAGTCGCTAAACCTCCACAAGTGGGTAACCAAAGTCGCTAAACCTCCACAAGTGGGTAACCAAAGTCGCTAAACCTTCACAAGTGGGTAATCAAAGTGGCTAAACCTCCACAAGTGGGTAACCAAAGTCGCTAAACCTACACAAGTGGGTAACCAAAGTCGCTAAACCTACACAAGTGGGTAACCAAAGTCGCTAAACCTACACAAGTGGGTAACCAAAGTCGCTAAACCTACACAAGTGGGTAACCAAAGTCGCTAAACCTACACAAGTGGGTAACCAAAGTCGCTAAACCTACACAAGTGGGTAACCAAAGTCACTAAACCTTCACAAGTGTGTAACAAAAATGGCTAAACTTTAACAAGTATTACTAAACCATCACAAGTGTAACCAAATTCACTTAATCTTTAAGTGTAACCAAACCCACCAAATCTTTAAGTATAACCAAACCCACCAAATCTTTAAGTGTAACCAAACCCACCAAATCTTTAAGTGTAACCAAACCCACCAAATCTTTAAGTGTAACAAAACCCACCAAATCTAAAATCGTGTAATAAAATTCAACAAATCTAAACAAGTGCATAACCAGATTCACAAATTTTCCCACAAGTGTAACCAAATTCACTAGTATCTTAAGTCACAATCTTCAAGTTTGTAACCAAACTTGCCAAACCATCACTAGTAAAGCAAGTCACTAAACCTTCTCAAGTAAAGCAAGTCTAAACATTCACAAGTGAAGCCAGTCACTAAACCTTCTCAAGTAAAGCAAGTCTGTAAACATTTACAAGTGAAGCCAGTCTGTAAACATTTACAAGTGAAGCCAGTCACTAAACCTTCTCAAGTAAAGCCAGTCACTAAACCTTCTCAAGTAAAGCAAGTCACTAAACTTTCACAAGTAAAACAAGTCACTAAACTTTCACAAGTAAAACAAGTCACTAAACTTTCACAAGTAAAACAAGTCACTAAACTTTCACAAGTAAAACAAGTCACTAAACTTTCACAAGTAAAACAAGTCACTAAACTTTCACAAGTAAAACAAGTCACTAAACTTTCACAAGTAAAAAAAGTCACTAAACTTTCACAAGTAAGGAAAGTCACTAAACCTTCAAAAGAAAAGAAAATCACTAAACCTTCACAAGTAAAGCAAGTCACTAAACCTTCACAAGTAAAGCAAGTCACTAAACCTTCACAAGTAAAGCAAGTCACTAAACCTTCACAAGTAAAGCAAGTCACTAAACATTCACAAGTAAAGCAAGTCACTAAACATTCAAAAGTAAAGCAAGTCACTAAATATTCAAAAGTAAAGCAAGTCCCTAAACATACACAAGTAAAGCAAGTCCTTAAACATACACAAGTAAAGCAAGTCCCTAAACATACACAAGTAAAGCAAGTCCCTAAACCTTCACAAGTAAAGCAAGTCCCTAAACCTTCACAAGTAAAGCAAGTCCCTAAACCTTCACAAGTAAAGCAAGTCACTAAACATTCTCAAGTAAGGCAAGTCACTAAACATTCACAAGTGCAGCGCCATTAACTAACCTGCACAAGTGTGTAACCAAAGTCACTGATCTTTCACAACTGTATAATAAAAGCCACTAGTCAAGTATGTCACCAGAAACTTTCAACAAATGTGTAACAAAAACCACTAAACCTACACAGTTGTGTAGCTAAAGTCACTCGACATTCACATTTATGAAACCAAAGTCACTCAATATTCACATTTATGATACCAAAGTCATTAAGCATTCACATTTATGAAACTAAAGTTACCAAACTTTCACATTTATGATACCAAAGTCACTTAACATTCACATTTAAGAAACCAAATTTACTTAACATTCACATTTATGAAACCAAAGTTATAACATTTACATTTGTGAAACCAAAGTCATAACATTCACATTTGTAAAACCAAAGTCACTAAACAGTCACATTTATGATTCCAAAGTCACTAAACATTGAAATTTATGAAACCCAAGTCACTTGACCTTCACATTTATGAAACCCAAGTCACAACATTGACATTTGTGAAACCAAAGTAACTAAACATTCACATTTATGAAACCAAAGTCACTAAACATTAACATTTATTAAACCAATGTCACTAAACATTGACATTTATTAAACCAATGTCACTTAACATTCACATTTATTAAACCCAAAGTCACAACAGTCACATTTGTGAAACCCAAGTCACTAAACAGTCAAATTTGTGAAACCACATTTGGGAAACCAAAGTCACTAAACATTCACATTTGTGAAACGTGTCGCTAAACATTCACATTTGGGAAACCAGCGTCACTTAACATTCACATTTGTGAAACCAACGTCACTAATTATTCACTTATGAAACCAAAGTCATTTGACCTTCACATTTGTGAAACCAAAGTAGATATACATTCACATTTGTGAAACCAAAGTCGATAAACATTCACATTTGTGAAACCAGAGTCGACAAACATTCACATTTGTGAAACCAGAGTCGACAAACATTCACATTTGTGAAACCAGAGTCGACAAACATTCACATTTGTGAAACCAGAGTCGACAAACATTCACATGTGTGAAACCAGAGTCGACAAACATTCACATGTGTGAAACCAGAGTCTATAAACATTCACATTTGTGAAACCAGAGTCTATAAACATTCACATTTGTGAAACCAGAGTCGATAAACATATACATTTGTGAAACCAGTGTCGATAAACATTCACATTTGTGAAACCAGAGTCGATAAACATTCACATTTGTGAAACCAAGGTCCATAAATTTACTAAACCTTCCCCAAGCGTAACCAAATTCCCTTGACCTTCAAGCGTAACCAAATTCCCTTGACCTTCAAGCGTAACCAAATTCCCTTGACCTTCAAGCGTAACCAAATTCACTTGACCTTCAAGCGTAACCAAATTCACTTGACCTTCAAGCGTAACCAAATTCACTTGACCTTCAAGCGTAACCAAATTCACTTGACCTTCAAGCGTAACCAAATTCACTTGACCTTCAAGCGTAACCAAATTCACTTGACCTTCAAGCGTAACCAAATTCACTTGACCTTCAAGCGTAACCAAATTCACTTGACCTTCAAGCGTAACCAAATTCACTTGACCTTCAAGCGTAACCAAATTCACTTGACCTTCAAGCGTAACCAAATTCACTTGACCTTCAAGCGTAACCAAATTCACTTGACCTTCAAGCGTAACCAAATTCACTTGACCTTCAAGCGTAACCAAATTCACTTGACCTTCAAGCGTAACCAAATTCACTTGACCTTCAAGCGTAACCAAATTCACTTGACCTTCAAGCGTAACCAAATTCACTAGACCTTCAAGCGTAACCAAATTCAGTAGACCTTCAAGCGTAACCAAATTCAGTAGACCTTCAAGTGTAACCAAACTCACCAAACCTAAAAGTGTGTAATAATATTCACTTAAGCTAAACAAGTGCATAGCCAAATTCACTAAATCTTCTCACAAGTGTAACCAAATTCACTAGTATCCTAAGTCACAATCTTCAAGTTTGTAACCAAACTCGCCAAACCATCACTAGTAAAGCAAGAAACACTAAACCTTCTCTAGTAAAGCAAATCACTAAACCTTCACAAGTAAAGCAAATCACTAAACCTTCACAAGTAAAACAAGTCACTAAACCTTAAGTAAAGCAAGTCACCAAACATTCACAAGTAAAGCAAGTCACCAAACATTCACAAGTAAAGCAAGTCACCAAACATTCACAAGTAAAGCAAGTCACCAAACATTCACAAGTAAAGCAAGTCACCAAACATTCACAAGTAAAGTCACCAAACATTCACAAGTAAAGCAAGTCACCAAACATCCACAAGTAAAGCAAGAGTGACTAAACCTTCACAAGTGCAACGCCATTAACTAACCTGTGTGACTGTCTGAACGATCCCCCGGTCTCAAGAATTCTCCTTGACATTGTATAATGGTTATTTTCCGCCATTAGCTCGCTTCGCTCGCATAAAATAAAACGTCAAGCTCATATGTACTGGCAAGCGGTAATGTTGAGCTGCGCACGCTAACATTACAGGAAAATAAAACAACCTCGTACGCACTGGCAAACGGTAATGTTCGCGCATGTGCAGATTATCAAGGAGAATTCTGAGACCGGGGGATGGTTCAGCCCGTCACACCTGCACAAGTGTGTAACCAAAGTCACTGATGTTTCACAACAGTATGATAAAAGCCACTAGTCAAGTAAAGTCACCAGCAACTTTCAACAAATGCATAACAAAAACCACTAAACCTACACAGTTGTGTAGCTAAAGTCACTAAACATTCACATTTATCATACCAAAGTCACTAAACATTCACATTTATGAAACCAAAGTCAATTAACATTCACATTTGTGAAACCCAAGTCACCAAACATTCACATTTGTGAAGCCCAAGTCACCAAACAGTCACATTTGTGAAGCCAAAGTCACCAAACAGTCACATTTGTGAAACCCAAGTCACCAAACAGTCACATTTGTGAAACCCAAGTCACCAAACAGTCACATTTGTGAAACCCAAGTCACCAAACAGTCACATTTGTGAAACCCAAGTCACCAAACAGTCACATTTGTGAAACCCAAGTCACCAAACAGTCACATTTGTGAAACCCAAGTCACCAAACAGTCACATTTGTGAAACCCAAGTCACCAAACAGTCACATTTGTGAAACCCAAGTCACCAAACAGTCACATTTGTGAAACCCAAGTCACCTAACAGTCACATTTGTGAAACCCAAGTCACCTAACAGTCACATTTGTGAAACCCAAGTCACCTAACAGTCACATTTGTGAAACCCAAGTCACTTAACAGTCACATTTGTGAAACCCAAGTCACTTAACAGTCACATTTGTGAAACCCAAGTCACTTAACAGTCACATTTGTGAAACCCAAGTCACTTAACAGTCACATTTGTGAAACCCAAGTCACTAAACAGTCACATTTGTGAAACCCAAGTCACTAAACAGTCACATTTGTGACACCAAAGTCGCTTAACAGTCACATTTGTGACACCAAAGTCGCTTAACAGTCACATTTGTGACACCAAAGTCGCTTAACAGTCACATTTGTGACACCAAAGTCACTTAACAGTCACATTTGTGACACCAAAGTCACTTAACAGTCACATTTGTGACACCAAAGTCACTTAACAGTCACATTTGTGACACCAAAGTCACTTAACAGTCACATTTGTGACACCAAAGTCACTTAACAGTCACATTTGTGACACCAAAGTCACTTAACAGTCACATTTGTGACACCAAAGTCACTTAACAGTCACATTTGTGACACCAAAGTCACTTAACAGTCACATTTGTGACACCAAAGTCACTTAACAGTCACATTTGTGACACCAAAGTCACTTAACAGTCACATTTGTGACACCAAAGTCACTTAACAGTCACATTTGTGACACCAAAGTCACTTAACAGTCACATTTGTGACACCAAAGTCACTTAACAGTCACATTTGTGACACCAAAGTCACTTAACAGTCACATTTGTGACACCAAAGTCACTTAACAGTCACATTTGTGACACCAAAGTCACTTAACAGTCACATTTGTGACACCAAAGTCACTTAACAGTCACATTTGTGACACCAAAGTCACTTAACAGTCACATTTGTGACACCAAAGTCACTTAACAGTCACATTTGTGACACCAAAGTCACTAAACAGTCACATTTGTGACACCAAAGTCACTAAACAGTCACATTTGTGACACCAAAGTCACTAAACAGTCACATTTGTGACACCAAAGTCACTATACAGTCACATTTGTGACACCAAAGTCACTATACAGTCACATTTGTGAAACCAAAGTCACTATACAGTCACATTTGTGAAACCAAAGTCACTATACAGTCACATTTGTGAAACCAAAGTCACTTAACATTCACATTTGTGAAACCAAAGTCACTTAACATTCACATTTGTGAAACCAAAGTCACTTAACATTCACATTTGTGAAACCAAAGTCACTTAACATTCACATTTGTGAAACCAAAGTCACTTAACATTCACATTTGTGACACCAAAGTCACTTAACATTCACATTTGTGACACCAAAGTCACTTAACATTCACATTTGTGACACCAAAGTCACTTAACATTCACATTTGTGACACCAAAGTCACTTAACAGTCACATTTGTGACACCAAAGTCACTAAACAGTCACATCTGTGACACCAAAGTCACTAAACAGTCACATCTGTGACACCAAAGTCACTAAACAGTCACATCTGTGACACCAAAGTCACTAAACAGTCACATCTGTGACACCAAAGTCACTAAACAGTCACATCTGTGACACCAAAGTCACTAAACAGTCACATCTGTGACACCAAAGTCACTAAACAGTCACATCTGTGACACCAAAGTCACTAAACAGTCACATCTGTGACACCAAAGTCACCAAACCGTCACATTTGTGAAGCCAAAGTCACTTAACATTCACATTTGTGACACCAAAGTCACCAAACCTTCACATTTGTGACACCAAAGTCACCAAACCGTCACATTTGTGACACCAAAGTCACCAAACCTTCACATTTGTGACACCAAAGTCACCAAACCTTCACATTTGTGACACCCAAGTCACCAAACCTTCACATTTGTGACACCCAAGTCACTTAACATTCACATTTGTGACACCCAAGTCACTTAACATTCACATTTGTGACACCAAAGTCACTAAACAGTCACATTTGTGACACCAAAGTCACTAAACAGTCACATTTGTGACACCAAAGTCACTAAACAGTCACATTTGTGACACCAAAGTCACTAAACAGTCACATTTGTGACACCAAAGTCACTAAACAGTCACATTTGTGACACCAAAGTCACTAAACAGTCACATTTGTGACACCAAAGTCACTAAACAGTCACATTTGTGACACCAAAGTCACTTGACAGTCACATTTGTGACACCAAAGTCACTTGACAGTCACATTTGTGACACCAAAGTCACTTGACAGTCACATTTGTGACACCAAAGTCACTTGACAGTCACATTTGTGACACCAAAGCCACTTGACAGTCACATTTGTGACACCAAAGCCACTTGACAGTCACATTTGTGACACCAAAGTCACTTGACAGTCACATTTGTGACACCAAAGTCACTTAACAGTCACATTTGTGACACCAAAGTCACTTAACAGTCACATTTGTGACACCAAAGTCACTTAACAGTCACATTTGTGACACCAAAGTCACTTAACAGTCACATTTGTGACACCAAAGTCACTTAACAGTCCCATTTGTGACACCAAAGTCACTTAACAGTCCCATTTGTGACACCAAAGTCACTTAACAGTCCCATTTGTGACACCAAAGTCACTTAACAGTCCCATTTGTGACACCAAAGTCACTTAACAGTCCCATTTGTGACACCAAAGTCACTAAACAGTCACATCTGTGACACCAAAGTCACTAAACAGTCACATCTGTGACACCAAAGTCACTAAACAGTCACATCTGTGACACCAAAGTCACTAAACAGTCACATCTGTGACACCAAAGTCACTAAACAGTCACATCTGTGACACCAAAGTCACTAAACAGTCACATCTGTGACACCAAAGTCACTAAACAGTCACATCTGTGACACCAAAGTCACTAAACAGTCACATCTGTGACACCAAAGTCACTAAACAGTCACATCTGTGACACCAAAGTCACTAAACAGTCACATCTGTGACACCAAAGTCACTAAACAGTCACATCTGTGACACCAAAGTCACCAAACCGTCACATTTGTGAAGCCAAAGTCACTTAACATTCACATTTGTGAAGCCAAAGTCACTTAACATTCACATTTGTGAAGCCAAAGTCACCAAACCGTCACATTTGTGACACCAAAGTCACCAAACCGTCACATTTGTGACACCAAAGTCACCAAACCGTCACATTTGTGACACCCAAGTCACCAAACCTTCACATTTGTGACACCCAAGTCACTTAACATTCACATTTGTGACACCCAAGTCACTTAACATTCACATTTGTGACACCCAAGTCACTTAACATTCACATTTGTGACACCCAAGTCACTTAACATTCACATTTGTGACACCAAAGTCACTAAACATTCACATTTGTGACACCCAAGTCACTAAACAGTCACATTTGTGACACCAAAGTCACTAGACAGTCACATTTGTGACACCAAAGTCACTTGACAGTCACATTTGTGACACCAAAGCCACTTGACAGTCACATTTGTGACACCAAAGTCACTTGACAGTCACATTTGTGACACCAAAGTCACTTGACAGTCACATTTGTGACACCAAAGTCACTTGACAGTCACATTTGTGACACCAAAGTCACTTGACAGTCACATTTGTGACACCAAAGTCACTTAACAGTCACATTTGTGACACCAAAGTCACTTAACAGTCACATTTGTGACACCAAAGTCACTTAACAGTCCCATTTGTGACACCAAAGTCACTTAACAGTCCCATTTGTGACACCAAAGTCACTTAACAGTCCCATTTGTGACACCAAAGTCACTTAACAGTCCCATTTGTGACACCAAAGTCACTTAACAGTCCCATTTGTGACACCAAAGTCACTTAACAGTCCCATTTGTGACACCAAAGTCACTTAACAGTCCCATTTGTGACACCAAAGTCACTTAACAGTCCCATTTGTGACACCAAAGTCACTTAACAGTCCCATTTGTGACACCAAAGTCACTTAACAGTCCCATTTGTGACACCAAAGTCACTTAACAGTCCCATTTGTGACACCAAAGTCACTTAACAGTCCCATTTGTGACACCAAAGTCACTTAACAGTCCCATTTGTGACACCAAAGTCACTTAACAGTCCCATTTGTGACACCAAAGTCACTTAACAGTCCCATTTGTGACACCAAAGTCACTTAACAGTCCCATTTGTGACACCAAAGTCACTTAACAGTCCCATTTGTGACACCAAAGTCACTTAACAGTCCCATTTGTGACACCAAAGTCACTTAACAGTCCCATTTGTGACACCAAAGTCACTTAACAGTCCCATTTGTGACACCAAAGTCACTTAACAGTCCCATTTGTGACACCAAAGTCACTTAACAGTCCCATTTGTGACACCAAAGTCACTTAACAGTCCCATTTGTGACACCAAAGTCACTTAACAGTCCCATTTGTGACACCAAAGTCACTTAACAGTCCCATTTGTGACACCAAAGTCACTTAACAGTCCCATTTGTGACACCAAAGTCACTTAACAGTCCCATTTGTGACACCAAAGTCACTTAACAGTCCCATTTGTGACACCAAAGTCACTTAACAGTCCCATTTGTGACACCAAAGTCACTTAACAGTCCCATTTGTGACACCAAAGTCACTTAACAGTCCCATTTGTGACACCAAAGTCACTTAACAGTCCCATTTGTGACACCAAAGTCACTTAACAGTCCCATTTGTGACACCAAAGTCACTTAACAGTCCCATTTGTGACACCAAAGTCACTTAACAGTCCCATTTGTGACACCAAAGTCACTTAACAGTCCCATTTGTGACACCAAAGTCACTTAACAGTCCCATTTGTGACACCAAAGTCACTTAACAGTCCCATTTGTGACACCAAAGTCACTTAACAGTCCCATTTGTGACACCAAAGTCACTAAACATTCACATTTGTGAAATCAAAGTCACTAAACACATACATTTGTAAAACTAGTCTACAAACAATCACATTTGTTAAACTAGTCAATAAACAATCACATTTGTTAAACTAGTCAATAAACATTCACATTTGTGAAACCTAAGTCAATAAATACTCAAATTTGTGTAACCAAAGTCGATAAACATTCATATTTGTTTAACCAGAGTCTATAAACATTCCTATTTGTGTAAGCAAAGTCTATAAATATTCACATTTGTGTAAGCAAAGTCTATAAATATTCACATTTGTGTAAGCAAAGTCTATAAATATTCACATTTGTGTAAGCAAAGTCTATAAATATTCACATTTGTGTAAGCAAAGTCTATAAATATTCACATTTGTGTAAGCAAAGTCTATAAATATTCACATTTGTGTAAGCAAAGTCTATAAATATTCACATTTGTGTAAGCAAAGTCTATAAATATTCACATTTGTGTAAGCAAAGTCTATAAATATTCACATTTGTGTAAGCAAAGTCTATAAATATTCACATTTGTGTAAGCAAAGTCTATAAATATTCACATTTGTGTAAGCAAACTATAAATATTCACATTTGTGTAAGCAAACTATAAATATTCACATTTGTGTAAGCAAATTATAAATATTCACATTTGTGTAAGCAAACTATAAATATTCACATTTGTGTAAGCAAAGTCTATAAATATTCACATTTGTGTAAGCAAAGTCTATAAATATTCACATTTGTGTAAGCAAAGTCTATAAATATTCACATTTGTGTAAGCAAAGTCTATAAATATTCACATTTGTGTAAGCAAAGTCTATAAATATTCACATTTGTGTAAGCAAAGTCTATAAAATTTCACATTTGTGTAAGCAAAGTCTATAAAATTTCACATTTGTGTAAGCAAAGTCTATAAATATTCACATTTGTATAACCAAAGTCTAAAAATTCACATTTGTTTAACCAGTGTCTATAAAAATTCACATTTGTGTAACCAGAGTCTATAAATATTCACATTTGTGTAAGCAAAGTCACTAAACATCTACAAGTGTGAAAGTACTCGCATTGTAACTTTAGAGTAGCTAAGTTTTAAGGCGGTGTGTAAAGTTTATGAATGTGTGCCAATAAGTTTGAAATTTGGGGATAGCTAATTTAGTAGCGCTAGTTAGTCCATTTATGAAGCTTTTATTTCTAGTTATCTTCAACACTATACGAAATTATTAACGAAGTTAATTTAATTTATTAAAAAAAGCCCAAAAGTGAAGAAATGTTTAGGTTAGGTAGTTGAGTAATTCTTGTCCCTACATAAACCTCTGAACCTATGTAACTAGACATTGAACGTTTGATCTACCTAACTAGATTAACCTTTTAAAGGCTCATGTACACTGTCAATCAGGATTGTTAATGTCCGTGTTTGTGCAAGCATGTCCTTTATGGCTCTAAATAACTTATAAAACATTACGCAACATTGAGAAAAAAAAAAAAAAAAAAAAAAAAAAACTAAAAGGACCATTTTAAAAGACGTCTTGTAAATTTCACTTTTCAATAATCCTTTCGATGGCAATGAACAATTATAAAAAATAATCCACAGTTTTGCACAACGAATGTTAATTTAACAGGGTATAAGAACTAAGTAGGAAACTTATAATTTTAAAATTATGTTAGGTATTATTGCTTTGCACGTGTAAGTACTCTTACTCGGAAATCTAAAGGCAAAGCCCAGCTAAACAGTTATAAAATACTTGAAAAATGTATACGAGAAAATTTATTTGTACCCTACAATAGAAAAGGACATGAAACCCCTTTTCCCAGTATAGAGGACAAGCAAACATAAGTACGATGAACTGTGGTGAAAAGTATGGAATTTCAATAGTTCAACACGGCGATCTCGGTTTAAAGATAAAATTAGCAACACCAGTACTTTAAATTCCACGGATTGTAATACTTGGAATATGGGAACTAAACACAAATGTAAAGTCCAAAAACACACATCTTAAAAGAAGAAAAATGTACTTACAAATAATATCCACAATTGACGTTCACAGCCTCAACCCCACGACATAAATGGCTCTAAAATGTCTGAAGGTTCAAAATGTAGAATTTTGAAAATCAAGGAAGCATAAATCCTTGTTCTGTCGTCCTTGGGAGACAGGTGGCTCCATCTGTATTTGGTCTTCATGACCATTATTGGTTTTGCAAATTCTAATATTTTTTTTTTCAAAATTGCCCATTGGAAGCTATTTTATTGATTTCGAAGAACAGTTTTTATTAAAATTACAGCAAAAATTTTACCTCAAATTGAATTGTTAAAAAAGTTTCTGTTCCTTACCTGGGACAAAATATTAAATTTTGAAGATTTTTAACATTCTTTTGTGAGTAACAGGATAACACTAATTATAAATGTAAAAAACAAAAAAAGGAGGATGGGAAGTAAAAACAGGCCACAACTGAAGTAAATCAATGGGCAAGATCTACTCTCTCACCGGGTATAATTTGCCTTTTTGCTTCAAAATGTGTTGGATACAATTAACCTTTCAACAATTTCGTATGGAACGTGAAAAAAAGTGTTTTGCAATAAGTTTGGTAGCATTGCTTCGAGCATTTCAGGAATCAATACGTGGTAGAACTCTTAGAATTAATCGAGTGTGGAAATGTGGTTTTATCTGTTAATTATCTTACATGGATACAACTGCGTTTAACTAAAACACTCCTTCAAAATAAGCAATTTTATCTGAACATCGTTATTGTATAGCGTTTATATTCTTATAATAACATAGACATATTCTGATAAGAATAGTTTATGAATCTTAGATGCAAAAGACAGCAAGCCACTCTAAATTTGAAGCCATCATAGTCTAGACTTGGTGACACTACATCTAACTATATTAGTATTTCCTCCACAGATTCACACATTTCCTTCTTACACTAAATTCTTACAACATCTCGATCAAATAGAAACAAATATAGTACAAGAAAAACTAAGCAACATTTTTAACGTCCTAGAAAATAGGTATTTCATACAAACTCGATCATAAATCAACTATTTTCAAATGGAATTCCTCTGGAAAACTGTTTATTTTATTGGAAAATGTTGTCCCGATCGGAACTCTAATTTTACCCCCCCTCTCTCTCTCTCTCTCTCTCTCTCTCTGTCTGTCTGTCTGTCTGTCTGTCTCTCTCTCTCTCTCTCTACTTACACACAAACATCGATGTGGACAGGAAGAGAGGTTTTCCTCTTATCTCTGGCGACTAATGTATTTAACTTCTAAAAATGGAACAGATTACATAAATTGTGTTATTTTACATTAATCTTAGCTTTAATATCTCCACATTTTCTTTGAATACGGAGAAATTTTTTTTTTTTTTTTTTTTTTTTTTTTTTTTTTTTTATTAAGCATTATTGTAGGTTATATGTTAGTGAGTGTCGATGTTCTGAGCGTATATATGACCATTCACCTGAACAATTATCAAAATTTCAGAATTTAGCTACACTAGTTTGTCATCTTTGTAGGATCAAGAAACTTGGGTAGGATATAAGACATACGTGGTAGTGAAAAGAAGTGGTAAAATTGTAGTTTTGAAAAGTTTTTCTCGTACTTAAATAGTAATAGTACCCAAAGGGTATGTGTAGCTTACAATGCAAGCTACACTAGCACCGAATATTCTCACGTGCTAGAACTTGAAATGTTCATTACAGATAATTTTGCTGTGAATGTTATTAATGAATTTGATTAAAAAATATCAATATGATACTCTGACTGGACCAATGATAGATCAATTCCAATATTGAAGACAAAGTTCATCGCATTAGAACACTAAGTGAGTCACCCTTAGAAAAAACGCGCAATAAAGAAAATGAACTCAGAATTATTTTACAGAAAATGTCACTGACCTAATAAAGCATAAACTAATGTAAATAAATGAAATTTAAGAATTATTCACTGTTCAATTGTTGGAAGTTAGACACATTACAGTTTAGAGATAAAACAAAAACTAAATTTTATAGCCATAATGTGTTAAGAAAACTATAATAAAACCAAGATATATATACAAGTGGGTATTGCATTAGTAAATAAATACACACGGAATTAGTAGGGTCACTTCGAGTAGAATACTTGAATGTGCCTGTGAAAAAGGTATCTCGTCTCTTATTGGAAGAAGCAAAAAGGGGAAGGGACTTGCGCAAAAGGGTAACACTGGTTAATACGTAACAAGGGTTTGTCTAAACGTGCGTAGGCCTACAAAAGTAAATACAACCGATTCACAGAATGTCAACAAATAATTGGAAAATATCCCAATACTATCATCATCATCATCATCATCATCTAGTCTTACGTCTATTGAGGCAAAGGGCGTCGGATAGATTTCGCCAGTCGTCTCTGTCTTGAACTTTTAGTTAAATACTTCTCCATTCATCACCGCCTACTTAGCGCTTTAAAGTCCTAAGCCATGTAGGCCTGGGTCTTCTAATTTTTCTAGTGCCTTGTGAAGCCCAGTTAAAATCACAATACTATAGTATGCACATAATTTGGTAATTTTCTATGGTTTTATTATGCGCCCCAGAAAAGAATGTATAAAGAAGAAAAGCTTTTTCTTTACCATTCTTTATTGTTTTCCCAGTATATTTCCCTCCTAACGTCCCCCGGTTCCCACAATTTCAGTTTATGCAATAATTCAAACTTCTATGAATGGCAATTCTATATATTGAATAAAACTTTATATGTGGATGGAAAAAGTTTCTGATCAGTTCTATTATAGTTAATGTTGATAATAATATCATAATGTTACTAATATACAAAGTATTTTACTTAATTTCCTTTCCTCACTGCGCTATTTTTTTCCATTGGGGCTCTTGGGCTTAAAGACTCCTGCTTTTACAATTAGGGTTGTAGCTTAGCTAATAATAATAATAATAATAATAATAATAATAATAATAATAATAATAATAATAATAATAATAATAATAATAATAATAGTAATAATAATAATAATAATAATAATAATAATAATAATAATAATAAGTGGAAGCATAACACCAAAATATGTCAACAGTGGTTCTAAACTGTATTGTCCTCCTTTTGCATAAATTGCAAATTAGTTTTTATATTCTTAATGCATTGCTGTATATATATATATATATATATATATATATATATATATATATATATATATATATATATATATGTATATATGTATATATGTATATATATATATATATATATATATATATATATATATATATATATATATATATATATATTACTGCATTTGTTTATAACTCATAGTCTATCACTCTAAATTTCTGTTATTTCCCTATTCATTTCTTGGAAGGTTTTGCTTATCTACTATTCTGAATGTATTTTCTAATGGGTCACTGAAACCCCTATCATTCAATTCTAGTATCGCTTCACTTATTGTTTTACCAATATGTAAAACAAAGAAAGAATGCAATGAATTAGATACTAGAAAAAACAAGGAAAGGTAATGAATTAGAAAAAAGGAAATAAAAACTAGTAATTGATTATAAAATGACAGAAAATGAACAGGAACAGGAGAAATGACAGTATTACACGAGCAACGTACCTTCACCAACTCCAGAACTCATTCTCTTATCAGTGTATGAGGTGGAACAGAAGCGAGGTGAATATAGGTAAGTTTACTCCACAAGATAGCGAGCTTTTATACAAACAGTTGAGGGTAATAATGTCATAGATATTCAAATAATGTGATAGATGCGATGGTAAGCTCTAACATATTTTTCTATTATAAGTGCAGAGAGAGAGAGAGAGAGAGAGAGAGAGAGAGAGAGAGAGAGAGAGAGAGAGAGAGAGAGAGAGAGAGAAACAATAGCATTAGAGTGTATGAGCGTGTATGACCGCGTATGGTACTGTACATCAGCAATAGGTAAATGCCTAGTTTAGTTCATAATAAAATAGTAATGAAAGTTATATATAAAGGACAAATTTGAAGATAGAAATATTAAAAAAAGATAAGATAAAATAAAACTATAAAGAAACTAGAATCAAAACAAAGGAAATGACCGCACACATACGTAGAAAATGAGAGAACAAATGGCAAACGGAGAGAATTTGAAACAGTATCTCATCTCGACCTTTACTTTCATCCTTGAAAGGTCCATGGACCATTCTTCAGCCCTTAAGACACTACTTATTAGGTTTCCGTTACGTTTTCTAACTGGTTAGCATCACAGATCCTTGACACTAACTTACGGTCATAGCTCCGAAAAATCCTTTGGCAGTTGAAGTGGGCTGTTTCTTTTTGCTTGAGCATTTGAAAGATGAATACCATTTAAAAAAGTTACAGATTAATTTAATTATGGTATGTCAGCTCTTTGATAATTTATTTTATATTGAATAATCTAATAAATAATAAGCTATAATTCCAATAGTAAGAGAAATTGTTCCAATTTAAAGCTGCATTTCCAGAAATTGTATTAAGCCCATTTTTTTCTTTTCATAATGTATTAATTATTTGTAAATATATATCATTATAACATCAGTGGTCATCGATGTCGATTTGAGTATGCTTAATGAAAAATAAATAACAAGATAAAAAACTAAAATAAAAATAAAATATTAATAAATAACAATGAAACTTTTATAATTCAATATAAAATTGTCCAATCTTAAAAGAATAAAAAGAATATTTTTTTTCCATGAAACAGAGTTTCTTTCTTTCATGACCTTTGAAGC
>NC_090752.1:99322743-99337743 GCF_036898095.1 Palaemon carinicauda | reverse complement strand
GAAAAGTAAATAAGATATTAGAAAATATACTACATATATAAGTAATTAATACAAATTATAAAATATTCTAAGATCGGTAATAACTTTAAAATACACCTGCCATACCGAATATAAACTATAGAACGAGACTCATGATAGCCTGTTCAACATAAAAACATTTGATGCAAGTTTGAACTTCTGAAGTTCCACCGCTTCAACTGTGAGATTAGGAAGACTACTTCATAATCAGACCCAGCTGGAATAAAACGACCAAAATACTGTGTATTGTTGAGCCTTATGATGAAGGCAATGCTGTTAGAATTAACTGCATATCTAGTACTGCGTACAGAATGGTACAGTCTTGACAGATATGAATACAAGGGATGGTAAAAATTATGAAAAATCTTAAGCAACATGCATAAAAAATTAATTGAACGCCAGTGACACAGATTAATATCCAGACCAGGAGTAAGAAATTTAATAGACCGCAAATTTCTGAAAGTCAGAAGCTGAAGACTAGATAGGAGAACAATAATTAAAACAAGGTAGATAAAAAAATATTCAGGATTGATTGATCACCGAAAATATTAAAAGACATTCTCAATAAGCAATTTTTTCTTTTTTTGCACAATTGAAATAGAAATACACCGAGTGTGTTTCTCAATAATGAATTTACACTAGAAATAATAAAAGCATTACATATAGTTAAGGAAACCTCATCAATGCTGAGATCTGGATGTTGATGAGCCACTGTTGTCGACCTACAAAAATCATACATTGAGTTTGTCAGGGTTCAAATTCGTGTCTCATGATTTACACCATGTTATAAATTTGGCTAGATCTCTATTAAGGGATTAAGAAACCCCAATTCTACATTCAGGAGATGGAATTGATGCAAAGAGAGTAGCATCCTCTGTATATGCAACGAGATTGTTTTATAGGTCAAGCAACATTATTGTTATTGTTATTGTTATTGTTATTGTTATTATTATTATTATTATTATTATTATTATTCTTGTTGTTGTTGTTGTTGTTGTTGTTGTTGTTGTTGTTAAAAACCCTAGTTGGAGAAACAGGATCCTATAAGCCCAATGGCTCCAACATGGAAAACAAAGTGCAGTGAGGAAGAGAAATTAGGAAATAAATTAACAACAAAAGAAATAATAAACAATGAAAAATAAGATATTTTAAGAACAGTAACAACATTAAAATAAAACTCTCATATATAAACTATAAAATCTTAAAAAAAAAAAAAAACAAGAGGAAGAGAAATAAGATGGAATAGTGTGCCCGAGTGTACCCTTAAGCAAGAGAATTGTACTCCAGGACAGTGAAAGACCATGGTACAGAGGCTATGACACTACCCAAGACCAGAGAACAATGGTTTGATTTTGAAGTGATTTTCTCTTAGAAGAGCTGCTTACCATAGCTAAAGAGTCTCTTCTACCATTAACAAGAGGAAAGTAGCCACTAGGCAATTACAGAGCAGTAGTTAACCCCTTGAGTGAAGATTAATTGTTTGGTAATCTGAATGTTGTCAGATGTATGAGGACAGATGAGAATGTGGAAAAAATAGGCCAGGCTATTTAGTGAATGTCTAGGCAAGGAAAAAATGAGCCGTAAACAGAGAGAAGGATCCAGTGTAGTACAGTCTGGCCAGACAAAGGATAAAAAAACTATAGTGGTAGTATCTCACTGGGTGGCTGGTGTCAAGGTCAACATACTACCTATATATATATATATATATATATATATATATATATATATATATATATATATATAGTATGAAAATAATGGGCCAAGAACACTATCCTGAAGAACAATGCTTGTACTGCTCCTAAACCTATGTTTGATGCATTATATATAAATTTAACTGGTAAATCTATTTGATAATACAACAGGAATATAGGTGATGTTATTTCCTCTTTGATACCTTCAAAAACTCTTGAAAATCTTTTAGCCAATTCCATTCTTTAATCTTATTTAATAAGTTCAACAATGGATGTGCGATAGTGATCATATCATGAATGAAATTCCCATAAAATGTTACTAAATCTGAAAACAATCGTAATTCCTCATCATTTTCTGGTACTTTTGTTGATTGCACAGCTCTAATATTTTCCTTAGTCTCGTGAATACCTTTGCCTTGAATGACTAACCCTATTTATACTAATGAATCAGATTCTAAAATAATCTCGCTCTTACTAAAATTGATATTATGTTCCTTTAACCTCTTCAGAACTGGGCATAATCTTTCCTTTGTTCTCTTTTATCTTTATCAGAAACTAAAGCAACATCTATGATTAGGAATACTTTTGTCATACCTGCGAAACTTTTTTCATTGTGTTTTGCCAGATTGTTGAGTTGCTAACTACCCCATAAGGTATTCTCTTTGGACAATAAAAACCTGAAGATGTATTTAAATGTGAATTACTATTTATGGGAAGCTAATGGGATGCCTGATATAATTACAAACATGTCTTTTGGATTTGGCAATGGATTTTAGGTTGCCTGAAGCTGTAGATTTAGCAACCTAACCTGAACATACTTCTTTACAATAGGGACTTTTGATGGCAGCCTAATATGAATATGTAACATTCTTCCATGAACCTTCACTTTCTATTCTGCTAATTTCTCTTTCCACTACACTTTTTAATGAATATGGCACTATGGACAAAAAGTCTAGAAGTACCATTTAGCTTTAACACTGAAGAAGCCTATGCATTTTTATTGTATTTACTCTACCCTCAATAACTTCCATTAACTCTGATAAGATATTATCAACATAAATTTTACTTTTGGATTTCTGTTGTGTGTATGTAACTTTTAAAATGCTATGTCAATTTAATTTAAGGCATTGTAAGCAATCTAAACTAAGTAAAGTCTGTCCCTTACCTTTGACTATGATTAATGACATTTTGTCTAGCTTCTGTTAATCATGCTGCATCTCTAGTAGTGATGAACTTATTTCTTTGATGTTAAAGCCTTTAATATTCTTTTTACCCTTTCTATGAAAAAACTGGGAATACTCTTCACTGTTCTCTGAGACTTGATAGATGCGTTAGTGGTTATGCCAACAAGCCTTTTCATTTACTGTTACCTCTACATGAGGTTTTTTTTTTTTTTTTTTTTTTTTTTTTTGTATTTCTGTTGACAGAATCTATATGAAAAGCAAAATCACTTTATGACTTATCTTTATGATCTTGAGCAGTTTTGTATTTCTGTCTTAGCAGTGAAATGTTTGGAAATAATTCGTGGAAGATATCCATATCCTAACCTGAGGGACTGGAGCACCAACACTCCTATGTCAGCAGATTAGAAAACTGTAATGATACAGTTCATCAATCATCTCATGTTTTCAAGTTCAGAGATTTCTCAATATTAGCTTTGTTATTACCAATACCACCCTAGTGTTCAGGCTCCACAACTGGCTCGGGGTGGTACACCCCAACTTAGAGTTGTGAACAATAAATAGAGTAGGGATAATAACGCAGGAGCGTAAGGGAAAGTAGTATATTATTCCTTCTGTGTTAAAAAATCGAAATTAATCCTTTGGGCGTCTGCTCTAAAAGTCAAATAATGGTACTTCACCCTATAAACATTTTGATCATTACTATACTATTATCCAAGGCATTTAATTGTGTCGGTCGAGAGTAAAATTGAATAGAATGAAATATTGCTCCTTAAGCAAATGTGTCTTAAATCACCATATAAAAACAAATCTCATATTCATTTTGACTTACTCTAAGCTCATTCATTCCAGTGGAAATTATGAATAATGCCGATTATGATGGTAAAGGAAGATTCAATAAAGAAATTAATTGATAGTTTCCAGAGAGGAGCTACCTAAGGGCAATGGTTCACTGATACCCTCATCTCGACTATAAATTTTCAAATCAGTAGGAGGTTGAAAGGGCAAGAGGGCTATTTATACTGTGCGAGGTGGCTGTTAGATACAAACAGATAGGTAAGATGAATGCAAGTGAGGTCTATTCAACAAGACAACGAGCGTATATACAGGCATTTGAAAGCAAGAATGACACAGAATTCAAGCAGCATAAAACACGCAATAGCAAGCTTAAACAGGTTTCTCTTATCAGTGTAGGAGATAGTGAGGGATAAAAAGAAGACATAACACTACACTGCACGAGCGTGTATGAAACCTGTGCGGTACATGGCTTCCCCCCTAAAAGAAGACACATGTGATATAGGGTGCCCTGCTATCGAGAGGTGCACTGTAGGTGGGTCATCTTGCAGGAGATATGCAGGTTTTAGGTGCTCAAATAGACACAAAATTCTTTGTCACGAATGTTAATTAAGAAGCCTTTGGCGTACGACGAATCACGAGGAAAGGGCCCATGTAAGGGGGAGTTAGCGGTGGTTTGCTAGTGTCAGTTCACAGAAAGACGTGCGTTGCTGTGTACAAATCTGTTTGTATGTGTTGCTTTGCTAGGGGATTGTAAGTCTGGTAGTATTAGGAAAATTTTCCCACAGTGTACTGTAGGCACTAGAAACTGTCGGAGAAAGTTGCAGATGAGAAAAAATTCAGCAGGGATGACCAATGGGTTGCCATACACTATTCCAGCTGTTGAGAAATTCAGGGCGTCTTTAGAAGTGGTGCTCAGTCAAAGGAGGACCCAGGAAAGATAAGTAAACCAGTTGAAGTCATTGGAGTGGGACTTTAAAGTTGCTTTGAGGGTAGGATGAAAACCTTCAACCATTCCATTGGGTGCAGGGTTGTAGGCGGTTGTCTGATGTGTGGTGATGCCCAGGAGATTTGCTGATGATGTCCACAATTGAGAGGTGAAAGTGGTACCCTTGTTAGAAGTAATATGTTCAGGGATACCAAATCTCACTATCCACCCTGAAAGTAAGGCAGATGTACACGGGGCAGACGTTACATTTTGCATTGGGATGGCTTCAGGCTAATGAGCGGAGCAGTCAATGACAGTAAACAGGAGATTGTGTCCTTGAGATGTATCTAAGGGACCTACTACATCGACGTGAATGTGAGCAAAACGAAGCTGAGGTTGCAGAAAGGTGCCCGCTCCTAAATCCGTACATTGATGTATCTTTGAAGTTTGGCATGAAGTACAGGCGTGGACCCAATCCTTTGTATCCTTTGTAATGATGAGCCAAATAAACTTTGTCTTCAGTAGCTACCAGTAAATTGGTGTGAGGGATGTGGGAGGCTATGGATGAAATCAAACACCTGTATGTGCAAGTGAGCAGGTATCCACAGTCACGGCCTACTAGTACTGACATCACAGAGGAGGGTGGGGTAAAGTCGTCAGGGGTGACGTCTTCTCAAAAGAGGGATGTGCAGGATGTACTTTATGCTTGGTACCCTGGTTCTTTTTATTAGGCTTCTGCCAAGGTGTTATAATCCAATCCCAGGTGAATGGTGACAATGTATTTCTGGATGGGGCATTGGCAATGGGATTCATTTTTCCAGGGATGTGTTGAAGGGTGCAGTTGTATTCAGGCACGGCGGGGAGTTGTCGGCGTTGATGGGCGGACCAGGTGTCGTAATGTCAAGTGAAGGCTTGCACCAGGGGCATGTTTTTTGTGTAATTGACCAAGTGCGTACCCTATAAGTGGTGAAAGTGATGGACAGCCAAATGCACCACCAGCATTTTGCAGTCGAAGGTAGAATAGCCAGATTCCGCCTTGTACAGTTTTCTGCTGAAGAAGGCCAATGTGCAGGGCAAGCCGATGGCTGGAAAGAACAGGTGATAATAGTTTATCATGCCCAAGAAGTCTTGTAGTGCTTTGACGGTCGAGGGCGTAGGGAAGTTCTGAAAAGCTGATACCTTCTCAGAGGGGGGGGGGGGGGGGGTGGACTCCTTCAGGTGCCCTAAGACGGATACTTCCTTAGCACCAAAGGTACACTTGTCATACTGGACTACAAGGCTGTTCTGTTGCAAGTGGTTGAGAATGATGTGTAAGGGATGGAGGTGTTCCTCTCTCGAGGAAGAGAACACAACTATGTTCCCATGTAACATAAACAGAAGGGGAGGTCCCTTATGATGCAATCCATAAGGTGTTGAAAAGCAGCCCCAGCATTATGAAGGCCAAAACAGGAGTAATTGAATGTGTAAGTCCCGAAGGTGGTGGTGATGGTAGTGCTTTCATAGGCACCTGATTATAACCCTTCAAGAGACAGTGAGAAGAACAACTTCACTTTGCGCAAGTAGGAGGTAACGTTAAAGTTTTTGGGGAGGGGGTAGTGATCTGATTCCGTCTGCATGTTCAGACGCCTTAACCCCTACAAGGGCGCAGGGAGCCATCTTTTTTCATTATGATATGTAGGGGTGAAGAACATGCGCTTGCGGCCTTTTGGCAAAGGTCCATTTCTTTAATTTTGGTGAACTTTCATTTAGCGGCCACCAGGCGATAAAGGACCAGACACCTGAATCTGGTAAACACTGGGGGCTCCATCATCTTAATGTGGTGATAAATACTGTGGGCGTTTGGTAAAGCTCTGGATGGAGGACTTCCGGGTGTGACGTGAGGAGCTGGGCATAGGCATCCATAGGTGAGCTGATGTGGAGAGCAAGGTCGGAGGGGGCGGGATGAAGATGTGTCGATGAGCATGAGTCTATGTTGACTAATCATTGATGAACAATATTAATCATGAGGTGGAAATAGGTGAGGAAATCCGCAGCTAAGATTGGCAATGTGCCGTCAGCTACGAAAAACTTCCAATGAAATTTGGCGCTCTCAAACAATAGTGTGAGTGTCTTGTACCAATGTTTGGGGATCGCAGATTTGTTGGCAGCTACCAGGCGGATGTCAGCAGGCTTAGAATGACTACGTCGTGTCCTGGAGAATGGCATTGGTAAGAGAGAATAGCAAGCATCAGTGTATACCAAGTGATTAGGGAGGCCACCGCCACAAGCGATGGCCTGCTTACAATTTTTTTGGCCACTGACAACTGTCCGCACATTTCTTCACAGCAGCCCCGAACCTGTAATGGTAGTAGTATAACTATGGCCAATGGGCATCCATAGGTGGTTTTGTCCCTGCTCCAGCACGTCACAGGGTGAGAGTCTGTATCCTTCCTCATTCACGTCAGCTTTGGTCGATGTTAAATAGTTGTCCTCTGTGTCTGGAGTGGGGGCATTGATGGAGGTCTTAAAGGTGGTGAAGTGGGTGTCCTTAAGGGCCTCGACTTTGGTCACAAGGTCCTTCATGGTCAAAATAACAATATTGGGGAGGCGGCGTGTACAGAATCGGGTAGGCCTCGTACCCAAAGGGTTTAAAGTTGATTCTCCTCCCAAGGAGAGTCGTCTACAACAGGTTGCAGGCGAGCGATACTGGTCATTTCTCTGAGGGTGAGCAAAGCCTTTTGGTCTCCCAATGGTTGTTGAGTGATCTGAAAAAGCTTGGCTATAGAGGTGGCTGGGGATGGTGAATACTGTTCTTGAAATGTTTTGAGATCATCCTACGCTATTGGGTTGTCCCATTAGTAGCAAAGTCAATCAGAGATTTCAGAGAAAACTTCCTCTGGGATTGACACGAGGATATAGTCTGCTTTGGTGCTTGAACGAATAACACACTTGATGCGAAACAGAACCTCGAGGAGCTGGAACTGGGCTAATTCCTCTGCACTGGTGAATGATGGTATTTCATCGATGTGTCGTGGATAGATGAGTCAGGGTCAGCAGTCGGCATCATCAAACAGTAGGGCATAGCAGTGATGGGGAAGGTGGGAGGGAGCTGGTTTCTCCGGGGTCACCAATTTCGTGAGTTGGCTGTTAGGTACTAACAGAGAGGCAAGATGAATGCAAGTGAAGTTTACTCAATAAGACAACGAACTTATATTTAGACAGTTGAGAGCAAGAATGATACAAAATTCAAAGTATAAAACATGCCATAGTAAGCTTAAACAGGTATCTATTATCAGTGCGGGAGAGAGCGAAAGATAAAAAAAAAAAAAAACCATAACGTTACAATGTAAGATCATGTATGAAATACGTGCGGTCCAATACTTTCATTATACGTTCAGATATGTTGGCAAGACACAGAAATTGTTTTAACTTTTCAAGACTAGATCTGTCTTTATTCTGGCGTTGGCTAATTCAAAGTTTCAATTGTCGACTTAGCCTTCCAAAATTCTACCGAGTGAAAATTAATAATGTGGGAAACGGTTTATTTTGTCCATTAATCAGAACAATCAAATACACTTTTCGTGTCCGTTCCGGTTCATCATCATGATCCTCATTCTATTTAAGAATACGTTTTCAAATTCAGCGGGATTCTCGTCAACTATATCGTATAATCTAAGTCTAAATCGTTATCTAACAGCAGTCCTAATTCAATAATTCAAGTCATCAACTTCAACATCAGAGTGAAAATAAGAGGAGGAAGGGTGATTTGCAAATGAGCTTAGAAACAACACTTATGAAAAACTCATGGATAACTAAAAGATTGTAATAATAAAATATGAATAATAAACGGATTATATCATTCACAACCACTCCAACCAAGATAAACAATACTTGCTGATGATATGAAAAATTTCTTCCAAAGCTGGTAGAAGAAAAGACGAATTCAGCATTCACAACATTTTGCCTCTGCCTGCAATCAATAAAAAAAAAAAAATCTCCCAAGACATTCATTACTGTCCTAACCTATTCTAGCAAACTATGTAAGCAAACAACCTCAATTATACCAACAGTCTTTCTCATTGCTAACAATCATTGCATTAACTGCCTCTCTCTCTCTCTCTCTCTCTCTCTCTCTCTCTCTCTCTCTCTCTCTCTCTCTCTCTCTCTCTCTCTCTCTCTTTTTTTATGTAACTAATAAGGGTAACATAGGAAACTAATTACAGAAATTATTATCTTATAAACCCAATGATCCTTATTTGATAAAATACAATAGACAAATGAAGAATAAAATTTTTTTTAACAGAGGTTAGGTTGAAACATTTTATCCTTTTAAAGAGTAGTTTAGTTAAAAACTTTCCCGAGAAAGACAGAGTTGAAAATATTCACCTAGAAGAAAGGTTGGATGATAACGCATGCCTTTTAGCTAAGATCTAAGTAAATTAAACTTGAAAACCTCCTTTGCCAAATAAGTTTGGTTGAAACCTTCTATGGTAAAGAAAGAATAGCAATAAATCACTCGATAGGGCGTTGAACTCAATCATTAAATTTAAAAGATGAGTTTAAAATACCTGTTAAAAAGGAGATAGAGATGAAAACATCCCTTAAAAAAGGAGTTGGACCAGTTAAAACCTTCAAAGAAAGACAGAGTTGGAAACATTCTCTGGCTAAAAAAATTGGGTGAATACTATCCTCAATGAAAGATGAGTTAAAACCTTCTGGAAAAAGGGTTGGGTTGAAACATTTTGTAAAGTAGAGATGAAAAATATGTCTTAAAAAGGAGGTTGGTTAAATACCCATCATAATATAAAAATTTGAAACAATCCCTCGTAAAAGGCGTCAAGATGAAACTTTCCCTGAGAAAAGTAAAACTGATAACATCTCTTGAAAAAGTAGTTCGGTTTAAATCCTCCACGAAGGAGGTAGAGTTGAAAAAATTTCTTGAAAACAAATTAAATTGAAAACTTCAATAAAGATAGTAGAGTTGGAAACATCTCTTGAAAAAAGGGGTCAGGTTGAAACCTTCCAAGGAGAAAATAAATCCACGAAAAAGGAGATTCGTTGAAAACTTCCAGGATGATCGTAAAGTTAAAAAGATCCTTTAGAAAATAAAGTGGTTGGGAATAAACCTTCCAGGAAGAAGGCAAAGTTAAAAACATCTCTTGAACATAGGGTGGGGTTGAAACCTTCATAGAAAAAGGTAGAATTGAAATTTTTTTTTAATTCTTGTAGAAAACATCCATTGAGCAAAAGGTTGGGTTTGATCATTTCACGAGAAAGTTGTGGAAGAAATAATATCGTGAAAAGAGTTTGAACTTTAATCTTCCATGATAAAGGTAGAATTGAAAACTACTTTCGAAAAGTGGGTTGAGTTGAAAGCTTCCATTGAAAAAAGGGATTGCACTAACACCTTATAAGAAAAACATGAGTTAAAACTCACCCTGAAGAGGATAATGCTAAAATCCTCCCTTGAAAATTAGGTTGGTTTGAAACCTTCCGTGATAAGTGTAGAATCTGAAAAGTCTCTTGAAAACTCTCCTTTGAAAAATGGTTTATGTTCAAGCCTTCTTTGATTCAATGAGTTAAGTAAAATAAAAAGTAATCCATCGAAAAAGGGTTATTGTTGTAATCTTCCACGAAAAATGTAGAGGTTGAAAATTATATTTGGAAAAAAGCTGTTGGAATTAGACTTTCCATTAAAACCTTAAAACTGGGATTTTGTTTAGCTATAAACATCGTTTTGAAATTGTGATAGACTTGAAAATATCCTTTAGAGAAGAAGTGGGGCAGGAACTTTACATTAAGAAGGTTGAGTTAAAATCCTCTCTTAATAAAGAGGATGCGCTGAAGGTTTCGGTGAAGATGGAATAATTGGAAAAAATAATTTTGAAAAATAGGTTGATTGAAACCTTCTATTGAAAAAAAAAAAAAAAAGGATTGGATTGAAACCTTATATAAGAACGGTAGAATTGAGAATATCCTTCGAGAAAGAGTTGGGATGAGTTCTCCGTTGAAGAGGGGTAGGCTAAAAATATCCCTTGATAAAGATGTTGGTTTGAAATTCTCGGTAGGAAAGACAGAGCTAAAAACATCTCTAGATTATTAGGAGTGGAAACCTTCCATCTCTAAAGGGATTATAAGTAAATCTTCTACGAAGAAAGTCACATGACATACCAACCTTTGAAAAGGACTTGGTTTGAAACTTCCCCTGAAGAGGTTAGAGTGAAATGGACGCCTTAACAAATGAGTATCGTTGAATCGTCCATTGAGAAGGTAGTGATCAAGTTAAAAAATCTTGAAAACGGGGCTTGAGTTGAAACCTTCCATGAAGAAGGTAGATTAGAAAGCATCCTTTGATAAGTGGATTTGGTTAAAACCTTCTATAAAAAAGTGTTTGAGTTGAAACCTTCCCTGAAATAGGTTGAATTAAAAAAAATATCCGTTGAAAAATAGGTTAGGAAGAATATCTTTGTTAGAAAAGGTAGATTTGAAAATATCCTTTGGAAATTGCGTTTTGTTGAAACCTTCCATCGCAATGCATATATTTATAAGCATTATTTGAAAAAAGGAATTGGGTTGAAAACTTCTACGAAGAAGGTAGAATAAAAAATCTCTCTTGAAAAAGTGGTTCTGGTGAAGCCTTCTATTAAGAAAGATAAGTTAAATACATCCCCTGGAAAAAATTGTGCAGAAACTCTCCTTAAAAAAGTAATTATGAATAACATATTGAAAAATGGATCCATGTGAAACCTCACACGAAGAATGTAGCGTTAAAACCATCTACTGGAAAAGGAGTCTGATAAAAAGCTTCCAGGAAGAAGGTACCAGTTTGGAATATCTCTTGAAAATAGGGTTAGGTTAAAATTTTCCCTGGAAATGGGATTTGGTTGAAACCTTCTATGAAACAGGTAAATTTTAGAACATCATTTGAGAAACTTTTCTAGTTAAACTTTTCGTGGAAAAGATAAAATTCTAGTTTGAAACTTTTCACGAAGGTAGATCTGAAAAAATCTTAAAAAAAAATAGATTTGGTTGGAACCACACATTAATAGTGGATTAGGTTCAAACCTTCCATGAAAAGGTAAAGTTAAATATCTTCCTTTACAAGGATTTGGCCTTGAAGTTCCCCTGAAGAAAGTAGAGTTTAAGGGTACCATGAAAAAGGGGCACACTTTAAATCTCCCCTGAAGAAAGTATTTATGTAAACATTTCTTGTCAAAGGAGTTGAATTAGAATTTTTCATGAAGACGGTAGATTTGAATACATCCTTTGGAAAAGGAGTTTGGTTAAAATCTTCTATGAAGAAGGTATAGTTAAAGCAATTCCTTGAAAAGGGGATGGATTGAAATCTTCTATAAAGGAAGTTCCCCTGAAAAAAGTAGAGTTTAAAGGATCCCTTGAAAAAGAGGCGCACTTTAAATATCCCCTGAAGAAAGTATATATGAAAACATTTCTTGTCAAAGGAGTTAAATTGGAATTTTCCATGAAGACGGTAGATTTAAATACATCCTTTGGAAAAGGAGTTAGGTTTAAATCTTCTATGAAGAAGTTAAAGCAATTCCTTGAAAAGGGGATAGATTGAAATCTTCTATAAAGGAGGATTAGTTGAAATTTAATCCTTTAAAAAAGTTTGGGTTCATACGTTCTATGGATAATGTACATATAAAAAATTCCTTTAAAAAGGACTTTGAGTAAAAATAAAAATGTTAAAACATAGATTGAGTTTAGAAAATAATTTAAAGGCGTAATGGGTTGGAACCTTTCACGAATAATGCAGAGATATAAAAATCAATAAAAAAATGGTTAAGTTGAAATATTCTAAATGGAATGTAGAGTAAAAACCTCCATGCATTACCGCTGTCTCTTTAACAACTCATTTAAAATTTAAGGTGTGATTTTTCATTGCAAGTCTGATTTTTACGCGCACTTTCGGTTTGTTTTTTCTTCAATTGTACAAACATTGTCTTATTGAGGAAATCTTTTATGATTTTCGGTGATCAATCTATCCTTGGGAAATGTTTTCATTCTTTAATTCTGCCTTGTTTCAAGTACTGTTCGCCTGTATGGTCTTCCGCTGCTGTTAAATGGAAACCTAGGGTTTATTAGATTTCTTATTCCTGTTCTGGATATCAATCTGTGGCACCGTAGTTCACTTAGTTCTTTATGTATGTTACATCAGATTTTTCATAATTCTGATCATACATTGCACTATGATCTTCTCAAACTGTACCATCCTCTACGTAGTAATAGGTAAGTAGTTAACTCTTAACTGTCCTGCCTTCTCCATCATAAGAGAAAATACTACACAATAATTCAAGAAGTTGAATTACTAGGTAAGCAGTTAACTCTTAACTGTCCTGCCTTCTCCACCATAAGAGAAAATACTACACATTCAAGAAGTTCTATTATCAGCTGTGAACAGATTTTTAAATGATCTTCCCAATCTTACACCTGAATCAGTGGAGCTTCAGAAGTTCAAATTTCTTGTAAATGCTTTTCAGTTGAGCAGGTTGTCATAAGTCTTGTTTTGTAGTTTATAAATGACTGATATATTTTACCACGATAATAATCATAGAACATTGTTTATCTGCCCTTTCTTGATTTTCTGTCCTTACTGGACTATTTTTTCTAGTGGAGTCCTTGGGCTAATAGCATTCTTCTTCTTCTTCTTCTTCTTCTTCTTCTTCTTCTTCTTCTTCTTCTTCTTCTTCTTCTTCTTCTTCTTCTTCTTCTTCTTCTTCTTCTTCTTCTTCTTCTTCTTCTTCTTCTTCTTATTTTTTAAACTACAACCCTAATTGGAAAAGCAGGATCCTATAAGCCCAGGGGCTCCAGCAGGGAAAATAGCTCAGTGAGGAAAGGAAACAAAGAACAATAAAATATCTTAAGAAGAGCAACAAGATGAAAATAAATATCTCTTATATAAGCTATAAAAACTTTAACAAACCAGGGTTGTAGATTGGCAAGTAGTAATAACAACAACAACAACAAGAACAACAACAATAATAATAATAATAATAATAATAATAATAATAATAATAATAATAATAATAATAATAATTTATTATAACACTTTTGGTCATACAATTGTTACTGCAATTATTATCAATATCATCATATAGAAATAATATTGATAGCACTGATAATTCTGAATTTGGAAATGTAAGGAAAAAATATCAAACACTATCAACAATGCAATACATATATAAAACTTTGAGTTGTAGTAAACTATTATTATTATTATTATTATTATTATTATTATTATTATTATTATTATTATTATTATTATTATTATTATTATTATTATTATCATTATTATCATTATTAATTTCATTATTTTTAGTTATATTTTTATTATAGATATTTTAATTTTTATTTATTCATTTATCAATTATTATTATTATTATTATTATTATTATTATTATCATTATTATTATTATTATTATTATTATTATTATTATTATTATTATTATTATTATTTTGAAAAGCAGCGAGACGATAAAAAACCACCACCACCACCACCACCACCACCACAACAACAACAACAACAACAACAACAACAACAACAACCACAACAACAACAACAAAATAATAATAATAATAATAATAATAATAAAAATAATAATAATAATAATAATAATAATAATAATAATAACACCAAAGATTTATACTATGATTAATTCTGTAGTTTCAAATAATTGTAATTTATGGAAATATTTGTTTGTATGTTAAGGCACGAAAGGCAATTACAAAATATTATTGCTCAAGAGAGATAAGTTACAGCAATGATACAAAATTTTTCACTCAAATCGACTTGAAAATTATAACGAAGATTTTTTTTAGGAATAATTATATTTAAAAAACTTGTATTATATATATTGGTACATTTCAGTTAATAAGTAATAGACTTTGTTAAAGTAAGGCGTTAACTATCATCAGTAAATTTCAAGTTATTTTATATTGAACTGTGTTAATTTTACCACAAATGTCTAAGAGTTATTAAAATACAATCTGAATGCAGATTTGAAGAATCAAATAAGTTATTTCCTTTTATGAAATCTTATAAGAATATCACCTATTAATGAAAAGGGTGAGAAATAAGTTTTAAATCCTACGTAACCGAGAACGTATCATATTCAACGTGTAACACCCGTAGATTTATTTTATCCTGATCCTCAAATAGTATTATAGAGATTATAAGCTTGTGTCTATAACATAAATACAAATATTTGTAATTTCCTATTTTTCCCTATTGGAGCCCTTGGGCTTATAGCATCTTGCTTTTACAACTAGGGTTGTAGCTTGGCTAGTAATAATAATAATAATAATAATAATAATAATAATAATAATAATAATAATAATAATAATAATGATAATGATAATAAAAATGATAGTAATAATAATAATAATAATA
>NC_090752.1:99315243-99317743 GCF_036898095.1 Palaemon carinicauda | reverse complement strand
TGATAATGATAATGATAATGATAATAATAATAATAATAATAATAATAATAATAATAATAATAATAATAATAATAGTAATAATAATAACAATAATAATAATAATAATACTAAAAATAGTGATCATTTGAAAATATAGTTCAGATGAGAGTCAACAAGAGCAACAACAACTACAACATTAATAATAATAATAATAATAATAATAATAATAATAATAATAATAATAATAATAATAATAATAATAATAATAATAATAATATTGAGGATTATGATGAAAATAATGATAATCAGAAAACATATTTCTGATGAGAGTATCAACAATGATAATTATAAAAAGATGATAATAATAATAATAATAATAATAATAATAATGATAATAATAATAATAATAATAATAATAATAATAATAATAATAAATTAACTATATGAGTAGTTATCATTATCAGTATCCTTATAAAAATGAATAAAAATCACAACCAACACAAATGGAAAAACATATAAAATAAAACAAATCAAAATAATGATTATCAGGATAATAATAGCGTAGATATAAAAAAAAAACAGAATATGGGAATAATGAATAATACTTAACTTGAAATTATATTCTATGAAAATAGTAAATTTTCTTGTTATAATTCAGAGGAAAGGAAGAACTCTTAGCATGTTTCATATCCCCAGACTGTGTACGTTCTCAGAAGTGCTAAATCATCCAACCCTCTGCCTTATTCATCATCAACAATTATGGAAACCAAATGAATGGAAAAAGTAGTAAATTCTCTTGTTATAATGCAGAGGAATGGAAGAACTCTGAGCAACTTTCATATCCCCAGACTGTGAACGTTCTCAGAAGTGCTAAACCATCTGACCCTCTGTCTTCTTCATCATCAACAATTATGGAAACCAAAATTAATGGAAAAAAATAGTAAATTCTCTTGTTATAATGCAGAGGAAAGGAAGAACTCTGAGCAACTTTCATCTCCCCAGACTGTGAACGTTCTCAGGAGTGCTAAACCATCCGACCTTCTGCCTTATTCATCATCAACAATTATGGAAACCAAATGAATGGAAAAAGTAGTAAATTCTCTTGTTATAATGCAGAGGAATGGAAGAACTCTGAGCAACTTTCATATCCCCAGACTGTGAACGTTCTCAGAAGTGCTAAACCATCTGACCCTCTGTCTTCTTCATCATCAACAATTATGGAAACCAAAATTAATGGAAAAAAATAGTAAATTCTCTTGTTATAATGCAGAGGAAAGGAAGAACTCTGAGCAACTTTCATCTCCCCAGACTGTGAACGTTCTCAGAAGTGCTAAAACATCTGATCTTCTGCCTTATTCATCATCAACAATTATGGAAACCAAAATGAATGGAAAAAAAAAAGTACCTGGGAAGGAGAGATAATGAGTCGACAAATAAGAACGAGATTCCTCATCGGCCACGCCTCCCTTTTCTCACATTCCTTCCCACGATGATAGAGTGGGCGAAGTGTTTAAGTGGTAACGTACGCATTATGTTGCATATCAAATGCACAATCCTTGACCCCGGGCGAATCCTATTTGCATCAAACCCGTTCTGGCTCGTTTGATTGGGCCTGCGTAACGGGGGAAGCAGCGCCTTGTGCTCAAGTGTCTGGCAGTTGTTCGTTAGACTTTGCTCTTTTGTAGTACTTTATGGTGGGCTAAAATGATATAAGGTATGGCCCCGGCTGCATATAGATTGAGGCGAGGCTGTCTTTAGCGATCCCTGCGGGAGGTCTGAATTGGTGAAGAGAGGTGAGAGAGACCACTCGAAATGTTTTTATTATTACAGCTTATGATGATAAATGGTGAAAGGGGGCTGTTCGTATCATGAATGGCCCTCATATTTATTATGACTTTAGGAGATACATGCAGGACCCAGTTTTCTCGCCATCATGGGCTGCCAGTTTGGCAGCCGATTTATCTTTTTTTGCATATAATCTGATAATATCAAATAAGGCTCCCACGTTTCTTTTTGGGAGAAGGAAGCGTGGACAGCTTCATTTTGATTGTTGTAGAGTAATATCATATGACCTGCAATGGAATCCAGTGCTACAAAATAGTCAGAGCCTGTTATTGTTGGTGACAAATGAATGATATCATTTACTTGTTAAATAATTTCAACCAGTATTAAACTTTTTTAGGCTATAAAATACTTATGACCTATCAAATGAGGTTGCGGATTTATTAAGGATCTTGCTATCAACAGGAAGATCATTCAGCCTATAATGAATCATTTAGACCAACCATTAAAAACCTTTTGACAAGTACGGGAATCTATAAGTCTTGGTGCTATAAAGAAAGTATCCTCATTTGTCAAGCATTACATCATTTAGGTTTTCCAATTATAACGATTCTCACCAGATCCTAACTTAATACCTTTCGTGCAAATAATAATATATAAATTGTTTCCTGAAATACTTTGTGTAATACCTTTCGTGCAAATAGTAATATATAAACTGTTTCCTGAAATACTTTGTGTA
>NC_090752.1:99310243-99312743 GCF_036898095.1 Palaemon carinicauda | reverse complement strand
CATTTCGCAAAACGTGAGAAAGAGTATTATTATTTCAGCTTGCATTTTCTTATATCAAGAGAAGACTGGGTATCGGAAGTTTCAAATTCTGCGAAAACGTCGGCATTGATCCTACCCGTCAGTTAATTCCTCGACCAAATTTTATGTGAAAACTGTAGCTCCGGCATCAACGCCACGAAAAACTCATAAAAGTCTAGGAAGATTCATTTTTTTTATATATCATCAACGTCCATCACGATAATCACCATCTCTCTCTCTCTCTTTCTTCAAGTCCATCTAATGAACGAAACTAATGTTCGAGAAATATTCTTCCGAAGAAAATGTTAGTTAGCAAGGATGGGCCGGACTAAGGCCATGATTACACACGCTGAATGCTCTTTAATGCGGCCCTATCTAGGCGTCGCCCCTACCCCACTCTCCTGCACCCATTCCCCATATGGACGACGTCCATCACCGTGTTATAAGAGATGATGGGTCTCCGCATCTCGCTGATGGACGAGCGAGGTGTGATGGACAACGGAGTTCGAAGAGAAGGAGGGTACGCGAGGACAGGCCGCTGGAAAAGGAGGGGCACGATGTGCAGGCTACCTGCGAAAAAGTACCTCAAGCGATGTCGAGTTAGATCGATCTATTATCTCAACAAAATATAAATGTATGCTGATGTAAATAAGATCAGATAATCTACCTGCAAAAAGTACCTCAAGCGATGTCGAGTTAGATCAATCTATTATCTCAACAAAATATGAATGTAAACTAATGTAAATAAGATCAGATAATCTACCTGCGAAAAGTACCTCAAGTGATGTCGAGTTAGATCGATCTATTATCTCAACAAAATATGAATGTAAACTAATGTAAATAAGATCAGATAATCTACCTGCGAAAAGTACCTCAAGTGATGTCGAGTTAGATCGATCTATTATCTCAACAAAATATAAATGTAAACTAATGTAAATAAGATCAGGTAATCTACCTGCGAAAAGTACCTCAAGTGATGTCGAGTTAGATCAATCTATTATCTCAACAAAATATGAATGTAAACTAATGTAAATAAGATCAGATAATCTACCTGCGAAAAGTACCTCAAGTGATGTCGAGTTAGATCGATCTATTATCTCAACAAAATATAAATGTAAACTAATGTAAATAAGATCAGGTAATCTACCTGCGAAAAGTACCTCAAGTGATGTCGAGTTAGATCGATCTATTATCTCAACAAAATATAAATGTAAACTAATGTAAATAAGAGCATATAACTTACCAGGTGTCAAAGGTTTGTCACAAACAGAGCGTTGTGCAGAAATGTGAATGAATATAAAATCTTATTTCTCTTGTTTATCTCAGCGAAACAGAGGTTTTAATAAACATAGCTAATTGTACATGGCCCATATGATGTAGGATTCGTTGTTTTGTCTAAGCAAAAAAATAAATGTAAACTAAAAGAAATAAACCGATAGATTTCGTTTTTCTATCACAACAGAAGTCCATTATAAATACATAGGAGTATCCATTAATGTTTTGATAAATTGCAAGATTAGAAGTAAATCTGAATTTAATTAACAAGCTATTTATTGTATTTCAAAACAGAAGATGGATGTAAAAAGATATAAATACCCCCATAGCTTATAATTGTATGTCTCGGAAAGCTGTGCATTTGAATACAAGATATATATATATATATATATATGTATATATACATACATATATATATATATATATATATAAACAAATGTTAATGAACAACGCAAAACAGTATATATATATATATATATATATAAACGAATGTTAATGAACAATGCAAAATAAAAAAAAGAAATATTTTACGCTATTTTTCATCAACCAATAAAATCTAATATCACCAATTCATTACTCTCATATACATAAATTGAAACCCATATAAGCTATAGCTAAAATTAGTTAGTATATAGTACAAATTATGGGGATGAAATAGAACCCTAACAAAACTCAAAGTATAAGCATTGCATGTAAACATGTACAAGGACCTACATATCTAAAATTCTTAAAATTCTATATGTTATTCTTGATAGCATATTTACTTTTAAAAAACATACTCGGTGTATTATTTATTCACTTGCAAAAAATTAGTATATTGAGAAAGTCATTCAAGATTTTAGGTGATCAATCTAAAATTCTTAAGATATCTAATTCTATCAGGTTTCGAGTATTGTTCTCCTGTCTGGTCTTCAGCTGTCAACTTTCCTTTTAATTTGTTAACCTTTGGTGCATTATATCCATCCATATACCAAGGCACTTCCCCCAATTTTGGGGGGTAGCCGACACCAACAATGAAACAAAACAAAAAGGGGACCTCTACTCTCTATGTTCCTTCAGCCTAATCAGGGACTCAACCGAGTTCAGCATTATATGTTTTATATATATTTTGCATATAAATTTTCTCGTGTTGGATAAAAGTTTTAATAAATCTCACCATTCTTTGAATTCAAATTTCATAAATCTGATACTTTTTGCTTTAAAATCT
>NC_090752.1:99282743-99305243 GCF_036898095.1 Palaemon carinicauda | reverse complement strand
CCCCCCGACTGGCAAACACCAGGCAGAGACGTTACCAATCAGGCCACAGCAACCTTTGTCAGAGTGGAAAAGAGAGACTCCCCCGATAAGGCTTCTTTGCAGGGACCTAAAGCAGGTAAGAAAACAATGTTTACTGTTGAAACGAGACTATTATACAGTTCACTGTAGGCGAATGTTTGGGTTTTTTTACCTGCTCGAGTATCCGGATGTAGGATTAAACTTGAAGGTACATAAGGATAATTGATTTGCATCTACCTCGTATGCATATATATAATTGTAGAAATAATCGGGCATGTATTTAGACGTAGGCCTATTCAGGATACAATATAGAAGAATGCTAACGTGTATGTATTTTCTCAAGAAAGAATCATATATGTAAGTAATTTAAAAACGTAAGTCCGCGTATATTTAGGCAATTATGAACAAATATATACGCTTTACACACAAAAACACATTCACACATACAATATATATATATATATATATATATGTATATATATGTATATATATATATTTATATATATATATATATATATATATAAATATATATATATATATATATATATATATTATTTGAGATATAGATAGATAGATAAAGAAATAGACAGAAAGACAGATACATAGATAGTCCACTGCAGGACAAAGGCTTTAGACATGTCTTGTATTTAAATCTGAGGTTTGTCCAGTTTTCACCACCACGTTGGCCACTGCAGATTGGTGATGGTAGGAGATTTTCGTCAACCTAGTATGGGTGACCCTGGCTAGTACAGCTTTGCTGATTATAGCGATACACAAACTTTCACCACGTTAAGGTATCCCCCACTTAGTTTTTCTAATATTGAGCTGTGTATCACTGCTATTATCATTCTTCAACTGCTGATTGATGAATATAGCCCTAGTACTTTTTAGCTTAGTGATTTCTTATATTATTATTATTATTATTATAATTATTATTACTTGCTAAGCTACAACCCTAGTTGGAGAAGCAGGATGCTATAAGCCCAGGGGCTCCAACAGGGAAAATAGCTCAGTGAGGAAAGGGAACAAGGAAAAATAAAATATTTTAAGAAGAGCAACAACATTAAAATAAATATCACTTTCTAAACTATAAAAACTTTAACAAAATAAGAGGAAGAGAAATAAGATATAAGATAGAACAGTGTGCCCGAGTGTACCCTCAAGCAAGAGAACTCTAACCCAAGACAGTGGAAGACCATGGTACAGAGGCTATGGCAGAAGCTCATCAGCAGTACAACTAACTCCCCACGCAAACTGCACCATTAAACCCTATCTTGGATGCATTAGAAATCGTCCCTCATATCAAAGGCCTTCGCTTCCAGTACGTCTTTCGTGACATCTATGCATTCTATTCAGCTCGTCTTTCGTGACATCTATGCACTCTATTCAGCTCGTCTTTCGTGACATCTATGCACTCTATTCAGCTCGTCTTTCGTGACATCTATGCACTCTATTCAGCTCGTCTTTCGTGACATCTATGCACTCTATTGGAGGCCTCCTCTCGTACATCGTAGCAATTTTGAATTAATCACTCGTTGCTATTGCTGTGCAATCTTCCCACATGAAAAGTGGTAATCAAACGAACTGCTCTGGAGGTCAAATCTAATATCAGTTCACATTGAAATAAAGATATGCATTAACATATTGGCATCAGTTGTGATACGGCACTGTAACAACTGGTGCAAAATTTCTTTCCTTTGAGAATAAAGCATTGAGAAGGATTATAGGAACCAAATGGCAGCAGCATTTAACATATGCAGGAATACACGAGGTGGCCTGGATGCCTAATGTGAACGATATTGTTAGATAATGAAGATGGAGATAGATGGGACATATTTTAAGAAGGGAAGATGAGTTAGTCCAGGTGTACCTGAATGGAAACCATTGGGCAATAGGGGACGTGGTAGACGAAGAGAAGCGTGGCTGATGACAATGTAAAGAGAAGTTGGATCGGCGAACTGGGTTGAGATCAGAGAGATGGCAAAGGAAAGAGACATATAGTGTGAAATCGTTGAAGCTCTATGCATCCCATGGGTGCCAGAGGAATGAAATATATATATATATATATATATATGTATATATATACACACATTTACATATATATATATATATATACCCACATATATATATATATATATCATACATATATATAATATATATATATATATATATCATATATATAATATATATATATATATATATATTTATTATACATATACACACACACACACACACATATATATATATATATATATACACACAATGTGTTTGTGAACAATAATTTAATACATACAATAAAACACAATGAGACATTCTGAGCAGCAGCAGTATACAAAACGGACATCACCTGAGCCTTATATGCATATATATACACATAAATATGCAATGTGTTTGTGTACAATAATCTAATACATACGATAAAACAAAATGAGACATTCTGAGCAGCAGCAGTATACAAAACGGACATCACCTGAGCCTTATATGCAATATATACCTTTGTATCGTCATGGGAGCGTGTGTGATGCATTAGCAGATGCAATAAAAGCTAAAACGAAATGAACTGGTCCTTCCTAATTATTGCACGAAGCGAATTGGTCAGCGGAATGTTTCCGCTGTCCACCTCCTTGTGTGGTCTGACAGCCACTTATCCTCTGTCGTCCTTCTCTCGCGCTGATATTGAGAGAGAGAGAGAGAGAGAGAGAGAGAGAGAGAGAGAGAGAACATTTAGATGAATTTTTAAGTGATACTTTCTTTTTATGTTATTCTCTAGTACATGAAATATGTAGAGAGAGAGAGAGAGAGAGAGAGAGAGAGAGATTGTATTGGTGAAGGTTAACGTAATGCATTGCTTGAATAACCGTTCGAATTTGCTTTGAGAAAGCGAGAAATGAAGAGAGAGAGAGAGAGAGAGAGAGAGAGAGAGAGAGAGAGAGAGAGAGTAAATTCAACCCAAGAATATGAAATTGAAAATGTAAACATGAGGTGAGATGAAAATATTGAGACATTTTTGTACAAGCTTAGAGAGAGAGAGAGAGAGAGAAGAGAGAGAGAGAGAGAGAGAGAGAGAGAGAGAGAGAGAGAGAGAGAGAGAGAGAACATTTAGATGAATTTTTAAGTGATACTTTCTTTTTATGTTATTCTCTAGTACATAAAATATGTAGAGAGAGAGAGAGAGAGAGAGAGAGAGAGAGAGAGAGAGAGAGAGAGAGAGAGAACATCTGGATAAATATTGAAACAATATTTTCTTTTTATATATGACAGCCACTTATCCTCTGTCGTCCTTCTCTCGCACTGATATTCAGAGAGAGAGAGAGAGAGAGAGAGAGAGAGTGAGAGAGAGAGAGAGAGAGAGAGCATCTAGATGAATATTGAAATAATATTTTCTTTTTATATATGACAACCACTTATCCTCTGTCGTCCTTCTCTCGCGCTGATATTGAGAGAGAGAGAGAGAGAGAGAGAGAGAGAGAGAGAGAGAGAGAGAGAGACATCTAGATAAATATTGAAATAATATTTTCTTTTTATATATGACAGCCACTTATCCTCTGTCGTCCTTCTCTCGCACTGATATTGAGAGAGAGAGAGAAGAGAGAGGAGAGAGAGAGAGAGAGAGAGAGAGAGAGAGAGAGAGAGAGAGAGAGAGAGAGAACATCTGGATAAATATTGAAATAATATTTTCTTTTTATATATGACAGCCACTTATCCTCTGTCGTCCTTCTCTCACGCTGATATTGAGAGAGAGAGAGAGAGAGAGAGAGGAGAGAGAGAGAGAGAGAGAGAGAGAGAGAGAGAGAGAGAGAGAACATCTGGATAAATATTGAAATAATATTTTCTTTTTATATATGACAGCCACTTATCCTCTGTCGTCCTTCTCTCGCACTGATATTGAGAGAGAGAGAGAGAGAGAGAGAGAGAGAGAGAGAGAGAGAGAGAGAGAGAGAACATCTGGATAAATATTGAAATAATATTTTCTTTTTATATATGACAGCCACTTATCCTCTGTCGTCCTTCTCTCGCACTGATATTGAGAGAGAGGAGAGAGAGAGAGAGAGAGAGAGAGAGAGAGAGAGAGAGAGAGAGAGAGAGAGAGAGAGAGAGAGAGAGAGAGAGGGGGGAGGAACATCTAAATGAATATTGAAATAATATTTTCTTTTTATATATGACAGCCACTTATCCTCTGTCGTCCCTCTCTCGCACTGATATTGAGAGAGAGAGAGAGAGAGAGAGAGAGAGAGAGAGAGAGAGAGAGAGAGAGAGAGAGAACATCTGGATAAATATTGAAATAATATTTTCTTTTTATGTTATTCTCTAGTACAATAAATATGTTACAACATCCGTATTTATCGTATATATGAAAAAAATATCTTATCTGTATTCATATATGTCCGCATACTTTTACATTTGCTCTGTATAAATTGAATTATTTGTGTTCATCTTATTTAGGTGGTCATGTATATATATATATATATATATATATATATATATATATATATATATATTAAATATATATATATATATTATATATATATATATATATATATATATATATATAAATATATATATATATATATATATATATATATATATATATATATATATATATATATATATATATATATATATATATATATATAAGTGAAGAGAGTAAGGAAGGCTGGCGCAAGAATTGAAGAGACATTGAAAGATGGAAATGGAAGGTTGTTAAAAGGAGAGGAGGCAAGGAAAAGGTGGGCGGAATATTTTGAAAGTTTGCTGAATGTTGAGGATAATAGGGAGGCAGATATAATTGCTGTTCCAGGTGTTGAGGTGCCAGTGATGGGAGATGAGAATGACAGAGAGATTACAATAGATGAAGTGAGGAGAGCACTAGATGAAACGAGAGTAGGAAAAGCATCTGGTATGGATGGTGTGAAAGCTGAGATGTTGAAGGAAGGGGGTGTGACTGTACTTGAATGGTTGGTGAGATTGTTTAATATGTGTTTTGTGTTGTCAATGGTACCAGTAGATTGGGTTTGTGCTTGTATTGTACCACTATATAAGGGTAAGGGAGATGTGCATGAGTGTTGTAATTCAAGAGGTATTAGTTTGTTAAGCGTAGTTGGAAAAGTGTATGGTAGAGTATTGATTAATAGGATTAAGGATAAAACAGAGAATGCAATCTTGGAAGTACAGGGTGGTTTTAGAAGAGGTAGGGGTTGTATGAATCAGATTTTTACAGTTAGGCAGATATGCGAGAAATATTTAGCAAAAGGTAAGGAGGTGTATGTTGCGTTCATGGATCTGGAGAAAGCATATGATAGAGTTGATAGGGAAGCAATGTGGAATGTGATGAGGTTATATGGAGTTGGTGGAAGGTTGTTGCAAGCAGTGAAAAGTTTCTACAAAGGTAGTAAAGCATGTGTTAGAATAGGAAATGAAGTGAGTGATTGGTTTCCGGTGAGAGTGGGGCTGAGACAGGGATGTGTGATGTCGCCGTGGTTGTTTAACTTGTATGTTGATGGAGTGGTGAGAGAGGTGAATGCTCGAGTGCTTGGACGAGAATTAAAACTGGTAGGCGAGAATGACCATGAATGGGAGGTAAATCAGTTGTTGTTTGCGGATGATACTGTACTAGTAGCAGACACAGAAGAGAAGCTTGACCGACTAGTGACAGAATTTGGAAAAGTGTGTGAGAGAAGGAAGTTGAGAGTTAATGTGGGTAAGAGTAAGGTTATGAGATGTACGAGAAGGGAAGGTGGTGCAAGGTTGAATGTCATGTTGAATGGAGAGTTACTTGAGGAGGTGGATCAGTTTAAGTACTTGGGGTCTATTGTTGCAGCAAATGGTGGAGTGGAAGCAGATGTACGTCAGAGAGTGAATGAAGATTGCAAAGTGTTGGGGGCAGTTAAGGGAGTAGTAAAAAATAGAGGGTTGGGCATGAATGTAAAGAGAGTTCTATATGAGAAAGTGATTGTACCAACTGTGATGTATGGATCGGAGTTGTGGGGAATGAAAGTGATGGAGAGACAGAAATTGAATGTGTTTGAGATGAAGTGTCTAAGGAGTATGGCTGGTGTATCTCGAGTAGATAGGGTTAGGAACGAAGTGGTGAGGGAGAGAACGGGTGTAAGAAATGAGTTAGCGGCTAGAGTGGATATGAATGTGTTGAGGTGGTTTGGCCATGTTGAGAGAATGGAAAATGGCTGTCTGCTAAAGAAGGTGATGAATGCAAGAGTTGATGGGAGAAGTACAAGAGGAAGGCCAAGGTTTGGGTGGATGGATGGTGTGAAGAAAGCTCTGGGTGATAGGAGGATAGATGTGAGAGAGGCAAGAGAGCGTGCTAGAAATAGGAATGAATGGCGAGCGATTGTGACGCAGTTCCAGTAGGCCCTGCTGCTTCCTCCGGTGCCTTAGATGACCGCGGAGGTAGCAGCAGTAGGGGAGTCAGCATTATGAAGCTTCATCTGTGGTGGAAATGTGGGAGGTTGGGCTGTGGCACCCTAGCAGTACCAGCTGAACTCGGTTGAGGCCCTGATTAGGCTGAAGGAACATAGAGAGTAGAGGTCCCCTTTTTGTTTTGTTTCATTGTTGGTGTCGGCTACCCCCCAAAATTGGGGGAAGTGCCTTGGTATATGGGATATATATATATATACATACATATACATATATATATATATATATATATATATATATATATATATATATATATATATTTTATAAATATATATATTTTATATATATATATATATATATATATATATATATATATAAAATAAAAAAATTTCGTATATGCTGTGTTTTACAAAATTGAAAATGTGGAACACTTGACAACAGATGGTAAAATTAACAATATGAGATGTATCCCCTTAGATTAATATTAGTTTGATAAGAATACTGCCATATTTTTTTTTTTTGTGGAAATTATAGTGTTTATTTCTACAGGTATACAATAGCATGGTAAAAGTTTCCGAAAAATTGGCATATAATTTTGCCTCTCACTTATTATGTTTCAACCGAATAATCGACATGATTGGCCCTCACTGATAATGATGTTTTTAATTACTAATTTATTATCATTCCTTTTATTTTTGTTTGTTTGTGTTTCAAACGCGTGGGCTACATGTAGTGAGTATCGATGTCATCCATATAGCAAAGTAGGACTAATGATATCATAACAGCATATATACCACTGATTAATTAACCCTTTTACCCCCAGGCTATTTGGAAATTTCCAACCCTTAACCCCAAGGGGGTTATTTTTTTCCCCAGCACATTTTGCAGTATATATATTTTTTTGAATTGCTCTAACAGCCTTAATTTTTGTCATAGAGAGGTCAGGTTGGTGTCATTCTCTTGGAAAATGCCCGAATTTTCTAAAAAAATTATCAAAAATATGAAAAAAAAAATTCTTATAGCCTTTTTTTGCAAGGACCTACTGGTACGTCCATGGGGGTAAAGGGATGGCTTTTGTGAAACGTACCAGTACGTCCTTTGGGGGTAAAAGGGTTAAAACAAGTGTCTTTCTCTTTCATTCTATCTTACTTCTTCTTATTGGCAATCATTGAAAGATAACATGTATGACAGTGATTAATATGCCTACTTTTACTAATAAACTGCTAGTATGTAGGTTTCTGACAAATCCTTTCACTGCGTGTATGACATGATTATTACATCTGACAAATCCTTTCACTGCGTGTATAGCATGATTATTACACTTCCACTTTTGAGAACACTGACAATAATGACTTTTTTTTTTAGTTCTATTTCCGCGTGTGTTGCTATCAACCACTTTACTGGAACAATGGACATGTCAGTTTGTTTCTAACAAACAGACCGTTCTAATTGACGTATATCCACGCAACAGCGGATGATAATTCACACGATCTTTTTAAAGATTTGGTTGTGGGAGGGGCGGGGGTGGGGGTGGGGGTTTATGGGTAAAACTGAAAATACGTGAATTTACGATCGATCGAACATAGAATTTTTGACGATTGCTCGAACTTTCATCTCGGCGAATTTAAACGATGCCACAGTAATTGCTACCTAGTCCCCCTTCTCTATTTTAAGGAGTCAGAAATGAGTCAGGATATTACAACAATGAAGTAATCCAAGACTTGAAAATTACATTGAATTAGCATTATGATACATCAAGCTTGATATCTTGTAATTTTCATAGGCGTATAAAGATTCTCACTGGTATGTTACTTTTCGATTTCGTTTGATTTGATTAGAGATGTTAGTGATTAATTAGGGACATTTCACCATCGACCTTCTTCCTCCCTTGTGTACCAACCGTGTGTCACACGATCGTACATAATTCATTTTGTATATATTATGCTTGTATCTTCGCTCTTCCCTCGCACTAAAAAGAACCAGAATAAACATGTCTGCGTTTCCCCTATGTAACATTGGCTGTCTTTCGAACATGAAATTTCCTGTTGCCTTGAGGTTTTGTATATAAAGGAGAGTGTTCTATAATAAATTAACTCAGTTGCTTTCATACTGCCTTTGAGCTCACAACCTTCTCTCGGCCCGTCACACTAGCAAATAAGGAAAGATGACACAAGGTCAAACCCTGTTCTTCAATAACAGAGGTCGTTAATCCAGAGTAGGCCTAACATGTCCGATTATTTTTCAGATCTAAATATAGAACCAAGTCTAAGAGCGACTTCCAACAGCATTTGTATCTATTTCCTTTAGAAGAAGTTACCCATGGAATACCCTCTGCTGCTTCTATTACATTACCGATGTATTATGATTCAAAATTCCTTGTAAGCCCCAAACTGAGAAGAGTTAGAAAGTTCATATTAGTCAGAGAATGTTTTATTTCCAAATATAACAACGAAAACATATAAGACTTTTAGAGCATTGATTGATTGATTTGAAGTTCTCTGGCATACTGACATTTAGAGCATTAAGGAATTGCATTATTATATCTAACATGTAACCGTCTATGGGGGAAAATATTTCTTTGATATTTTTTTTTTTTTGCTTCATTTATTTATTTTTTATCTGGTTTCGCAGATGAAAATTCTATCTTACAGAAAATTTCCCGGTTATTACTATTTCCGGCTTGGTCCAGATAAATTTTATATTACGGAAAATAATAATCATATTGATACTAATAATGATAGTCATATACATTCGGTTTTTAATGTGAAAAAATCCTGATAAGGGAGAAAAATCTTGACTCATTATCTCAAGGCCTCATTACGTTCTTTGTGATAATTAGACGCCATTTCTTATGCTATTATCTTCATTAAACCGATGTACATAAGCTGAACCACTGTATATGCACGCATGGAACACTCGCCCGTGTTCAAAATAATAATAATAATAATAATAATAACAATAACAATAATAATAAAAATAATAACAATAATAATAATAATAATAATAATAATAATAATAATAATAATAATAATAATAATGATAATAAAAATAATAACAATAATAATAATAATAATAATAATAATAATAATAATAATAATAATAATAATAACTAAAACAGGCACTCAGTAGACCACATACCCTCGCCTATATCATGTTGTATATCAAAAGGTAAGCAATTGAATATTGCACATAATGTCACTGGTATTATGCAAATCAGATATAAATTGGCCACGATATGGCAAAAAGACGTTTTTGACCTTTTTTATGACCTTGTCCTTGAATTTAACCCAAGCACTCCTGGCCACGATATGGCAAAAAGACGTTTTTGACCTTTTTTATGACCTTGTCCTTGAATTTAACCCAAGCACTCCTAACATCTAATTAAATTGTCCTTAGACAATCCTCACACCAAATTTCACGAGATTCGGTCAAATAGTTTTTGAGTTATGTGAATCCAAAACATACAGACAGGCATACAAACAAATTTTTATTATTATTATTATTATTATTATTATTATTTGCTAAGCTACAACCCTAGCTGGAAAAACAGAACGCTATAAGCCCAGGGGCTCCAAAAGGGAAAATAGCCCAGTGAGGAAAGGAAACAAGGAAAAAATAAAATATTTCAAGAACAGTAGTAACATTAAAATAAATATCTCCTATATAAAGTATATAAACTTTAACAAAACAAGAGGAAGAGAAATTAGATAGAATAATGTGCCCAAGTGTACCCTCAAGCAATAATGGTACTGTATTATGATGAGTATAGTGAAGTAAAATAGTATAAAGATTGTCCTCGAATTCGGTAGTTGACTGCCATTTAGTACAGTTGGTTTCATTAATTCCGGTACACTTTACGAGATCTAGGGGGATGTCTGGTTGCTGTGCATTGTAGCCAGTAACGCTGTGTTTAGCAGAAAGGAAACTGTTGGTAACGCTTCCTGTAAAACTAAATAGCTGAGCTTGTAAACGCATGATCCAATGTTTTCTTTTAATAAATTCTAGGGCATGCTTTTCAGTAAATAAAAATATTTTTTCTATACAACACTTCGATAGATTGCTAAAAATGCCTCTGTGCTCGTTATCAACAATTTATATTTTGTTAAACACATTGTTCCATGCTACAATTTGCAGCTGTCAGACGTCTCCTTAGCTTCCTGTGATTGATTGATTGATAGATTTAAAGTTTTCTAGCACCAATCACTCAATCAATCCCGTGAAGTGTATCAGTGTAGTATGAAATAAGGACTCCAACCTTCCCCCAAAAATATGCAGTATATTCCCCAGTAGAAATTCCATATGATAAAAACACTCCCCAGTCATTATTCTATATAGTATACACATTCCCCAGTACATTTCTCCTATACAATACGAGCAGAAATTCCATATGATAAAACCACCCCCAGTTATTATTCTATATAATACACACATTCCCCAGTACATTTCTCATATAGAATACGGGCAGAAATTCCATATGATAAAAACATCGCCCAGTTATTATTCTATATGATATACACATTCCCCACTACATTTCTCATATAGAGGACGAGTAGAAATTCCATATGATAAAAACCTCCCCCAGTTATTATTCTATATGATATACACATTCCCCAGTACATTTCTCATATAGAATACGGGCAGAAATTCCATATGATAAAAACACCCCCCAGTTATTATTCTATATAATATACACATTCCCCAGTACATTTCTCATATAGAATACGGGCAGAAATTCCATATGATAAAAACACCCCCCAGTCATTATTCTATATAATATACTCATTCCCCAGTACATCTCTCATATAGAATACGACCAGAAATTCCATATGGTAAAAAAACCCCCCAGTCATTATTCTATATAATATACACATTCCCCAGTACATCTCTCATATAGTATACGAGCAGAAATTCCATATGGTAAAAACAGCCCCCCAGTCATTATTCTATATAATATACACATTCCCCAGTACATCTCTCATATAGAATACGAGCAGAAATTCCATATGGTAAAAACAGCCCCCAGTCATTATTCTATATAATATACACATTCCCCAGTACATCTCTCATATAGAATACGAGCAGAAATTCCATAAGAAAAAAACACCCCCAGTCATTATTCTATATAATATACTCATTCCCCAGTACATCTCTCATATAGAATACGAGCAGAAATTCCATAAGATAAAAACACCCCCCAGTCATTATTCTATATAATATACTCATTCCCCAGTACATCTCTCATATAGAATATGAGCAGAAATTCCATATGGTAAAAACAGCCCCCCAGTCATTATTCTATATAATATACACATTCCCCAGTACATCTCTCATATAGAATACGAGCAGAAATTCCATAAGATAAAAACAACCCCGTCATTATTCTATATAATATACTCATTCCCCAGTACATCTCTCATATAGAATATGAGCAGAAATTCCATATGGTAAAAACAGCCCCCCAGTCATTATTCTATATAATATACACATTCCCCAGTACATCTCTCATATAGAATACGAGCAGAAATTCCATATGATAAAAACAGCCCCCAGTCATTATTCTATATAATATACACATTCCCCAGTACATCTCTCATATAGAATACGAACAGAAATTCCATAAGATAAAAACCCCCCCCAGTCATTATTCTATATAATATACACATTCCCCAGTACATTTCTCATATAGAACACGAGTAGAAATTCCATATGATAAAAACATCCCCCAGTTATTATTCTATATAATATACACATTCCCCAGTACATTTCTCATATAGAACACGAGTAGAAATTCCATATGATAAAAACACCCCCAGTTATTATTCTATATAATATACACATTCCCCAGTACATTTCTCATATAGAACACGAGCAGAAATTCCATATGATAAAAACACCCCCCAGTTATTATTCTATATAATATACACATTCCCCAGTACATTTCTCATATAGAACACGAGTACAAATTCCATATGATAAAAACAGCCCCCAGTTATTATTCTATATAATATACACATTCCCAAGTACATTTCTCATATAGAATATGAGCAGAAATTCCATATGATAAAAACACCCCCCAGTCATTATTCTATATAATTTACACATTCCCCAGTACATTTCTCATATAGAAGGCGAGCAGAAATTCCATATGATAAAAACAGCCCCCAGTTATTATTCTATATAATATACACATTCCCAAGTACATTTCTCATATAGAATATGAGCAGAAATTCCATATGATAAAAACACCCCCCAGTCATTATTCTATATAATTTACACATTCCCCAGTACATTTCTCATATAGAAGGCGAGCAGAAATTCCATATGATAAAAACAGCCCCCAGTTATTATTCTATATAATATACACATTCCCCAGTACATTTCTCATATAGAATACGAGCAGAAATTCCATATGATAAAAACACCCTCCAGTCATTATTCTATATAATATACATATTCCCCAGTCCATTTCTCATATAGAAGATGAGCAGAAATTCCATATGATAAAAACACCTCCAGTCATTATTCTATATAATATACACATTCCCAAGTACATTTCTCTTACAGAAGACGAGCAGAAATTCCATATGATAAAAACACCCCCCAGTTATTATTCTATATAATATACACATTCCCAAGTACATTTCTCATATAGAATACGGGCAGAAATTCCATATGATAAAAACACCCCCCAGTTATTATTGTATATAATATACACATTCCCAAGTACATTTCTCATATAGAATACGGGCAGAAATTCCATATGATAAAAACACCCCCCAGTCATTACTCTATATAATATACACATTCCCCAGTACATTTCTCATATAGAAGACGAGCAGAAATTCCATATGATAAAAACACCCCCCAATCATTATTCTATATAATATACACATTCCCAAGTACATTTCTCTTACAGAAGACGAGTAGAAATTCCATATGATAAAAACAGCCCCCAGTTATTATTCTATATAATATACACATTCCCAAGTACATTTCTCATATAGAATATGGGCAGAAATTCCATATGATAAAAACACCCCCCAGTTATTATTCTATATAATATACACATTCCCAAGTACATTTCTCATATAGAATACGGGCAGAAATTCCATATGATAAAAACACCCCCAGTCATTATTCTATATAATATACACATTCCCAAGTACATTTCTCTTACAGAAGACGAGCAGAAATTCCATATGATAAAAACACCCCCCAGTTATTATTCTATATAATATACACATTCCCAAGTACATTTTTCATATAGAATACGGGCAGAAATTCCATATGATAAAAACACCCCCCAGTTATTATTGTATATAATATACACATTCCCAAGTACATTTCTCATATAGAATACGGGCAGAAATTCCATATGATAAAAACACCCCCCAGTCATTATTCTATATAATATACACATTCCCCAGTACATTTCTCATATAGAAGACGAGCAGAAATTCCATATGATAAAAACATCCCCCAGTCATTATTCTATATAATATACACATTCCCAAGTACATTTCTCTTACAGAAGACGAGTAGAAATTCCATATGATAAAAACAGCCCCCAGTTATTATTCTATATAATATACACATTCCCAAGTACATTTCTCATATAGAATACGGGCAGAAATTCCATATGATAAAAACACCCCCCAGTTATTATTCTATATAATATACACATTCCCAAGTACATTTCTCATATAGAATACGGGCAGAAATTCCATATGATAAAAACACCCCCAGTCATTATTCTATATAATATACACATTCCCCAGTACATTTCTCATATAGAAGACGAGCAGAAATTCCATATGATAAAAACACCCCCCAGTTATTATTCTATATAATATACACATTCCCCAGTACATTTCTCATATAGAATACGAGCAGAAATTCCATATGATAAAAACAGCCCCCCAGTCATTATTCTATATAATATACACATTCCCCAGTACATTTCTCATGTAGTATACGAGCAGAAATTCCATATGATAAAAACACCCCCAGTCATTATTTTATATAATATACACATTCCCCAGTACATTTCTCATATAGAAGACGAGCAGAAATTCCATATGATAAAAACACCCCCCAGTTATTATTCTATATAATATACACATTCCCCAGTACATTTCTCATATAGAATACGAGCAGAAATTCCATATGATAAAAACAGCCCCCAGTCATTATTCTATATAATATACACATTCCCAAGTACATTTCTCATATAGAATACGGGCAGAAATTCCATATGATAAAAACACCCCCCAGTCATTATTCTATATAATATACACATTCCCCAGTACATTTTTCATATAGAAGACGAGCAGAAATTCCATATGATAAAAACACCCCCCAGTTATTATTCTATATAATATACACATTCCCCAGTCCATTTCTCATATAGAAGATGAGCAGAAATTCCATATGATAAAAACTCCCCCCAGTCATTATTCTATATAATATACACATTCCTAAGTACATTTCTCTTACAGAAGACGAGCAGAAATTCCGTATGATAAAAACACCCCCCAGTTATTATTCTATATAGTATACACATTCCTAAGTACATTTCTCATATAGAATACGGGCAGAAATTCCATATGATAAAAACACCCCCCAGTTATTATTCTATATAATATACACATTCCCAAGTACATTTCTCATATAGAATACGGGCAGAAATTCCATATGATAAAAACACCCCCCAGTCATTATTCTATATAATATACACATTCCCCAGTACATTTCTCATATAGAAGACGAGTAGAAATTCCATATGATAAAAACACCCCCCAGTCATTATTCTATATAATATACACATTCCCAAGTACATTTCTCTTACAGAAGACGAGCAGAAATTCCATATGATAAAAACACCCCCCAGTTATTATTCTATATAATATACACATTCCCAAGTACATTTCTCATATAGAATACGGGCAGAAATTCCATACGATAAAAACACCCCCCAGTTATTATTCTATATAATATACACATTCCCAAGTACATTTCTCATATAGAATACGAGCAGAAATTCCATATGATAAAAACATCCCCCAGTTATTATTCTATATATTATACACATTCCCCAGTACATTTCTCATATAGAATACGACCAGAAATTCCATATGGTAAAAAAACCCCCCAGTCATTATTCTATATAATATACACATTCCCCAGTACATCTCTCATATAGTATACGAGCAGAAATTCCATATGGTAAAAACAGCCCCCCAGTCATTATTCTATATAATATACACATTCCCCAGTACATCTCTCATATAGAATACGAGCAGAAATTCCATATGGTAAAAACAGCTCCCAGTTATTATTCTATATATTATACACATTCCCCAGTACATCTCTCATATAGAAGACGAGCAGAAATTCCATATGATAAAAACACCCCCCCAGTTATTATTCTATATAATATACACATTCCCCAGTACATTTCTCATATAGAATACGAGCAGAAATTCCATATGATAAAAACAGCCCCCCAGTCATTATTCTATATAATATACACATTCCACAGTACATTGCTCATATAGAAGACGAGCAGAAATTCCATATGATAAAAACAGCCCCCAGTTATTATTCTATATAATATACACATTCCCCAGTACATTTCTCATATAGAAGACGAGCTGGGCTCTGGGAAATAAGTACTCCCCTAAAATCTAAGGTCCTTTAAACCAAATTACCTTAAATTCTAGTGTTTTTCTCTTTTTAAATGATCAATAATATATCCAGATAGCAGTTATTTTGTCACTGAATAAAAAATTTTTTTTTTTTTAACTCAATTAGATTGATCCATCTCGCGTAGATTAAGACTTATATTTTATCACTTTTCAAATAGATTATTAATACCCATACGTATTATACAGTATATTTTCACACGTAAAACGGACGCTAAGATGTTTTTATTTAACGAATAGAATGTCCTTCTAATCTTAGTTTTAGCTTTCACAGTGTACAACAGGTTTTATGTGATATTCCTGCATATTATTTATTGCACTGTTTATCAAACTAAGGGTTTAATTATAATTATGAGTTTTGCTTAATTGCACAATCATATCTAAAAAACATTTGCATGATTATTATTATAAATTTTTTTTTTTTTTTTTACCATTACTGGGACGCAGTCATCAGTAAAATTAGGAATGATATAGTTTACCATATGACATCATATACAGAGGAAATAAAAAGCCATGTGCAACACGTTGAAGAACTTCTGAGCAAGATGGCAACTTCCAGTGAATGAGCAACAAATACTGAGCAATTACAGAGGTTTCACTACTACAAGCAGACATAATGCTGTGGTTACAGAAAGGGGATTGGAGCCTATTTGAATGAAATGCCATAGATAAGTCACGTAGTCTCAGCAATTCGGACCTTTGTGATAAGCCTCTTGTTTACCTAAAGCATACCAACATCAACCGTTCTGATTACGTGAAGTGAATTATGTACTATAATTATGTACTATAAATAATTATTATTATTGTACATAATTCACTTCATGTAATCAGAACGGTTGATGTTGGTATGCTGTAGGTAAACAAGAGGCTTATCACACAGGTCCGATTTGTTGAGACTACGTGACTCATCTATGCCATTTCGTTTAAATAGTCCCCAATCCCCTTTCTGTAACCACAGAATTATGTCTGCTTGCAGTAGTGAAACCTCTGTAAATAGCTTAGTATTTGTTGCCCATTCACTGGATGTTGCTATCTTGCTCAGAAGCTCTTCAACATGTTGCACATGGCTTTTTATCTCCGCTGTATATGTTGTCATATGGTTAACACTATCCTTCCTAATTTTACTGTGTGATGACTGCGTCCCAGTAATGGTAAAAAAGAAGGCTCTCTTCGACGACACAAGTTGTACCCTGCATAAGAGATGATATAGTATACGTACTGAAAGAAAAAATTGCATTCAACATCCATACTCTTTTTTGGTGGGTGAAGGATACTCTGAACAGTTGTAGTTAAGCAGCCTATTGATTCTGCCAATGACCAGTGGCAGGATTGGAAGCGCAGGGATCCTTTTGTTGCATCTTGATGACTTCAACATCATCTTCATCTGTTTCTTTTTCCCTTCTCTTCTTCCTCTATACTACCATTTTCTTTGAGGTAAGCAAAGAATGGCTTCAAATTAGAAATATTCTGCTTTATTTTAAGAACACCTTTTTCATTCTTCAGTGTTCCAACTTGATTAGAGAATGTTTTTACGATAACGTGAGGCCCCTTGAAAGACAAAGCTGTCATACCACCTTTCCTACCCTTTCAGTACATATCCTTGAGTAAAACTCACCGCCATTATGTAAGGGAAGAACCAACTAGTCCATACTTTTGTCATACTGCCGTTTTTGTTTTGCCTGGGAACGTTTGATGTTGTTATGAGCTGCATCATGTGCCTTTTCTTGAATCTTCAACATCCTTCCATCACTTTTATCACTTCATCACCATAATGTGTGGTTTGGACTATGAAAACAAGCTAGCTGCAAATGTATATGATGCTACTCTGCATCAATTCCATCTCTTGAATGTAGATCTGGCGTTGCTGGAACCCTTGATAGAGATCTTGCTAAAGTTATTCAATGGCGCAAATAATGGAGCATAAAGTTAAACCCTAACAAAACTCGAAGCATGATTGTAAGTAGGTTCCTCAACATCCAGATCTCAGCATTGATAATGTTTCTTTAACTCTATACGACTTTTATGATATTAGGTGTGATTCTTGCCAGCAAATTCAATTTTGAGGAACACATTCGGTCTATTTGTTTTTCAATTGCAGAAAAAAAAATCTTATCAAGAAAGTCTTTTAAGATTTTCGGCGATCAATCTATTCTATATATGTGTTTTAATTCTTTCAAGCTGCCGTTCTTCGAATATTGTTCTCTATCCTGGTCTTTATCTATTGAATCTTATATTAATTTGTTGAATAAGAACTTACAGTCTAATTAAATTTCTTATTCCTGATCCAGATGCTAATCTCTGGCACCATCGTATAGTTAACAACTCTGACCATCCTGTGCATTCAGATCTTCTTAGACAGTACTATCCTGTATGTGATATTAGGTGTACAGTTAAACTTAACAGTCATTCTTTCTCCACCATAAGGCTCAATGATATGCAGTATTCTAGAAGCTCTATTCCAGCATTGTTCAGATTGAAGAATGATCTTCCTAATAGGGCAGTAGAATCGTTGAACCTTCAAAAGTTCAAACTTGCAGCGAATGTTTTTATGTTGAGCTGACTGACATAACTCTCTCTTCATATTTTACATATGCCATATCTATTTTGACGTTATTACTGATCTTAGAATATTTCATATTAATTAATCATTACTTCCCTATGTAGTTTATTTATTTCCTTATTTCCTTTCCTCACTGTGCTGTTTTTCCATGCTGGAGCTTATAACATCCTACTTCTCCAACTAGGGTTGTAGCTTGGTTTATAATAATAATAATAATAATAATAATAATAATAATAATAATAATAATAATAATAATAATAATAATAATAATGAAACTCCCATATATGCACATATGTTGCTATCATCTTCATGAATAGAATTGGAGCTGTTATCAGTAGTACACTCACTATCTAAGAGGTTGACAACATCTACAGGCAATATCACTTCCATACATTAGGAAAAATTTTATCATCTTTGCTGATCGACGTACAGTTTTACAATGAGCAAATAGCAGGGGCTCAAGACATCTTGGCCATCCATCAGACTTACTTTGTAGAACCTTGAGAAGCTTAATTTAATGGTCCCTGTCTGTTTTTTGACATGCCTACTTGCTTGTGGATGATAAATAGATATCAACCTTTGATGCAACTCTGCAGACACAGAGTTTACGAAACCTCTTCCTTGGTCATTGATTTGAAATTTGACACAGCTTGAATTAGAAGTTGGCGACTGAAGCTACTGTATCTTTCATGGGTTCCCCTGGAAGTTAGCCACTGAAGCTATTGTATCTTTCATGGGTTCCCCTGGAAGTTAGCCACTAAAGCTATTGTATCTTTCATGGGTTCCCCTGGAAGTTAGGCACTGAAGCTTCTGTATCTTTCATGGGTTCCCCTGGAAGTTAGGCACTGAAGCTTCTGTATCTTTCATGGGTTCCCCTGGAAGTTAGCCACTAAAGCTATTGTATCTTTCAGGGGTTCCCCTGGAAGTTAGCCACTAAAGCTATTGTATCTTTCATGGGTTCCCCTGGAAGTTAGCCACTGAAGCTACTGTATCTTTCATGGGTTCCCCTGGAATTTAGCCACTGAAGCTACTGTATCTTTTATGGGTTCCCCTGGAAGTTAGCTACTGAAGCTACTGTATCTTTCATGGGTTCCCCTGGAAGTTAGCCACTAAAGCTACTGTATCTTTCACGGGTTCCCCTGGAATTTAGCCACTGAAGCTACTGTATCTTTCATGGGTTCCCCTTCAGTCCATTCGGAAGGAAAATCTATTGCAGTGATAAAGTGATTATATCCACCACACTCAGGAAGTGAAGCAATGTTGGATCCAACCTGTTGCTTCACAGCTTTGGGGACGAGCATTCTATTGGGGAGGTTTCTCTTGCCTCTCCTTGGGATTTAATTTCTGACACATCACGCAATGGTTGCAATATTCTTTAATATTAGCATCCATTGTAAGCCAATAAAATGTTCTGTTTGGAGCATTCGTCATTACCATTATTCACTGATATCCATTCATACATTTACTTTCATTACTTGTACCAAGGCCTTCGTGTGCTCATCAAATTGCTTGTTGTTGTTCAGTCTCTGTTGTGAGTATTATCTGATATCAGGTCCCTCAGTCACCTACTTCTTTTCTCAACACAGGCTTGTAACCATCGCCTGTACCCATCACAACCCAAAACCTATCCCAGTATCCTAAAATAAAAGTTGCAGAATAACCCCCATCCCAACCACCTATCCCAATAAATCCTACCTAAACACCTACGGGCTGCAAGATTGCAAGAGTCCGTGTCTGGCCAAAAGGGCCAGGAAATCTTCAACAACAACAACAAAATCAGGTGGCATATTTGTGTGCTGACTGAGCTTATTGATAGAAGCTAAATGGTTCTTGAATATAATATTAATGAATAGATCTAGTTTACAATTACTCTGGGTCTCACTATTTTGATAAAATTTCCTTTTGACAACAATAATACAGGTTTGCTTATCTTACCTCCACTTTCTCTCCAGTCTTGTATTGTTTCACCTTTTTGTAGAACACCTCTTCAACCTTTACCCCAAAAGGCCTTCATTCCTTACGGAAGTTGGCTTCTTCACTTCTGGTGAATATACACCTTCAGAAAATCATTATATATTGGGTCAAACGACGCACAGCGAAAACACTTCTAACTCTGACAGCAAACTGTCGGAATACTACTACAATGACGAGAAAGTAATTTTCAACCTTACGTCAGTTCCATACTGACGACTATGGATTGCTACTGATCGTTTGTTGATAGTTTAAATGTCTGAGTATATCCTAATCCCTGCTAATTTGTGAGTACTTATTTCAATGAACTTCCAACGAATTTTCTTTTTATATTTTTATGTGTTTTTTGGAGATCAATGTCAGTTAAATGTTGTCCAACCCTTAACAAATGAAATAAAAATTCATCTAAGATTGCATGGAAATGGTAATATTTTCGGCCTTTAAAGACCAATGTATCATACATTAAATGCGAATCATGCACATTTTGGCACTAGTTTCATACAAATCAGATAAACATCGATCGCGATATGGCAAAAAGACGTTTTTAACCTTTTCTTGACTTTGGGCTTGACTTTCAACCCAATCACTCCCAAAATCTAATCAAATTGTCTTTAGATCATGGCCAATCATTCCACCAAATTTAATGAGACTCGGTCAAATATTTTTTTGAGTTATGCGAATCTCAAATACATAGACAGATATACATACAAATAAATACTCAAATAACTACACGCCTATTCAAACATAACCTTAGCAACAAAGTTAGCAATGGTAACTATCAAGGTTAGATTTTATCCATTAGCATTAATCTGTTACAGTAGGCCTAGTTTCACAAGGTAATAATAATAATAATAATAATAATAATAATAATAATAATAATTTTGATATTGACAATAATAATAATAGTAATAATAATAATAACAATAATAATTACAATAATAATTTCAAAATTATTATCATTAATAATAATAATAATAATAATAAAAATAATAATAATAATATTGAAATTAATAAAACATTGATGATGATAAAGCAATTAAAAGGAATATAAAAAAAATGCTTTACAGCGTTGGGTGTTAGTGCTGTCAGTACACCTCACGCAGTTTGCTATAGGCGTTACTTAAGCGTCTTTGCAGTGTTATTTTGATTCCCGGCTGAACCCACCGTTTAAGCTTTTGTTTGACTTCCGTTCTATCTTACACAATTTCTGTATAACTTGTGTATCACTTTTACACTTTAGTACAAGTGGCGTTTTTGGGGTTCATTGATGAGGCTCCACTGGTAAGCATTGCTCGGGATGCTTCTGTCTTTATGGGATGAGTGAAGAAGGAAAGACGAAGCTGAAGGCGGTTGTGTGAACTGTTATTGATGCTTGGGAGACTGGTAGATTATAGCAACGCTAACGGGAATAATCATTTTGGGCTTTAACGATATTGATCCAGATACAGGAACAGGAAGAGAAAAGAAGCTATAAAAATACATGTAATTTATGATATAAAAATAACAGAAACTATAAGGAATATTGATGGTGAATAGAAAGCTGTAAGCAATGATAATGGTGATGATAATGACATGAAGTGATGGTATGAGGAAGCAGTAGAAATGAAAGCAAAAGTAAACTAGGGCCCTTGTGGCTACTTCTAACATGCCAATGACTGATGTCATGTCTGCCATAATTGTGCTAAGCTTAAGTTTAAGCTTGGGCTTGTTACCCTCCTTCTTCCGCCCTTTATTTTCTTTCCCTTTTTCTCCGCCATTAGGAAGATGCAACTGTTTCCTTCTCGTTTCGAGCTGGAGAGAGTCGGACGTTCCTTTGGAATTAACCTTCTCATCACGCTCGCCTTTTCCACCGAGAGAGAGAGAGAGAGAGAGAGA